>NC_085842.1:145206194-145423461 GCF_035594765.1 Anolis carolinensis | reverse complement strand
TTGTAAAAATTGGCCTTCTCAGCAAATTAGGCTATAAATTAACCTTACTTGGCTAGGTCAGCGTTTTATGTAATCGTCTTTCATGGACTAGTCTGTCTGTCCAAAGCTGATGGACATAGATATATACACAGGAATTAGCATGCCCATATCTGCAGGGGATATGTTCTAAGACCCAGCATGGATCCTTGAAATAATGGACAAAAGTGGTCTTTGTACTTTGATTTATACTTGGACCAGAGGCATACCATGAAATCACACTGGAGGACCAAGAGAGGCCCACAAACACTTTTTTGAACATGAATGTGGATAAGAGGGCCATCCTATAGACAGGTAAAAAGATTAAAAGAGAAATCATATGTAATAATTAGCCAATTGTTAGAATGTCTGTAAAATTCCAATGCCTTTCAGAATCAGTGATGGCAACACAAGGTTATTCCAGTCAACAGCTGTAGTAATATGAAAATCGGATACAAATGTGTGGGGTATTTGTTCAGTTGATTTTGCTATGTGAACTGAAAATTTTCCTTCTGTAATTTACACAAAATGGAATGCAGCTTATCATAATCATGTATTTTTCTGACCTTTGCAATTCAGTTTCAAAAATAGTTTATTCATCAA
Organism: Anolis carolinensis; assembly: GCF_035594765.1. Taxonomy (NCBI): domain Eukaryota; kingdom Metazoa; phylum Chordata; class Lepidosauria; order Squamata; family Anolidae; genus Anolis; species Anolis carolinensis. The sequence goes on along the minus strand of NC_085842.1, from coordinate 145,422,843 downwards.
AATTGCTTGCAAATGCAAACGCCTGAACAAATGCACAAAAGGCATTTTTTTTAAATACGTAGTTTTCATGTAGGCTAAAAATACTTATATTCTGTTGTGGAATTGAGGCAGAAAATACTTGGTGTAGGAAAAATCAGCCCACGTGAGGCAAGTGACACACAAAATAACTGTCCATTTCTATTTGAACACTAGACTGTTTCTCAAGCAACAGCCTTCAAATGCAAAGTTCTACAAATCTTGCCTCACATTAAAGAGATGAAATAGGAACGACTGAACAGTCTGGCCTTGAAAAGGTTAATTACAGAATTTGGAAATATAATACAAGTGGCAAAGAAAGCTATCAAAAGGAATGACAGATCTCCAAGCTGTGTGGTGGTGGTGGTGGTGGTAGTGGTGGGTGAAGAAGTACAGGATTAATAGGAGTTACTTATTGGTATAAAGTGCATTCAATCACTGTTATTATTGGAAAGACACAAGTCAAACTCCACGAACTCTGGAGCAGGCATTGTAGGCCTCATTCCATTTTACTGCAGGAGGTGCCTTTCCCCTTGAGCAGTCTTTGGAGAGAGTACAGGAAAGCCACACTGCACGAGAAACCTCTACTCATATTTTTGGCATCAACTTGCTAACATTTACAACAGTCCTGTCAGCGGCAGTGGGATGAGGCAGAAGCATGCTTCACACAACATACAGGTAAGTTTGCCGCTAGCAAAACAATTGTAAGAATTGAGATGTGGAATTGAATCCTGTTTTCCTATGTCCCGTATTATGAGTCTGTGGTTTTTGCCTGTTTTATAGTTTGAAATGTCATGTATTAAATGTTCATTTAGGCAGAAAGTATCAGTAACTGCAGTACTAACTATACTCTGTGTTATTCTTATCATAACAATACAGTAAATTAGTCACTTTTAATTAAAGAATATTACAAAAGATGTGCAAAACAATTTCCATGATTAAATATACACTGAAAAGCAACATGCAAATTGACAGTTGAATATATGCTTTAGTTAAATGACAAATTCCAATACCTTACAACTTGATGAACTAAGACTTCAGTTAATTTTGAAGCATGTGTAAAACTAAGAAAAGAGGTAACTGAATTTGTGCTTCAAGGGGAGATGACAGTGATTTCAAATTAAGTGTCTACATACATCCTTTTCCAAAACATTTGAAATACAAATGTGTCCTGGCTTTTATCGTTTCTACTCTTATAGGCACCAGCTTAGGTTATTGTCAACATATGGTAGGGCTGCTGTGAAATTGTGAGGGACAACGTAGAGCTATAGAAATACAAAAACATTTGATGCCCATTGGATTGTTGTCAACAGCCTCTTACACAACATTAAATGCCAACATTAATGGAGTAAGGTTCCACTGGAGGGAGGGTTATTTCCAGCCACGCTGTCGGTTTCACAACTCTTCAGCATTGTTTTATGCCACTTACTTCTTGCCCTACAAATGGCTATTGGGATCAACAATAATTATGTTTTGGGATATTTATTTTGGCACCTCTAACAAATGACATTATGAAGTTAATATCTATTCATAATAGTATGGAAATGAGCATTTGAGCATTCTTATCTATGGTGAGCAAGAACTCAAAACACTTGCCGATTAGTTTCTTGTATTTAGGAGGAAACAAGACCTGTAGAGGCAGAAGCTGCTGGTATAAATGTTCCAACTTGTCTGACAAGTCGCTCTCACCATCTCAAACCACGTCATTAGAACCTCAATTTTGACCTCTTTTTGAGGAGTCAGTCCTTACTGTGTGGCAGGCGCTAAGCTTTGTTCGTCAACTACGGAGAAAACCTCAGATGTCACAGGCTACAGAACCTTTACGAAAATTGAAGTAACAGCAGCAGCCAAATCTAACATGTAACACCAGCTGTTGATAGTTAACATATCAGTTCTCTGCCTTGTGGCTTACTCCATATCATGCTGGCTTGGGCTTCTTGAGGATATCGGTCCCATCTTGAGCAGCACTCTTGAGTGCTATGATAGTCAGAGGCTGTTTCTTGAGGAGGAGGGGGAGAATAATCAGGAGGGGGTCCAGTATCTTTCCCCTGCTATAGATGTCTGTCCAGTCAAAGTTTGTCATCAGTCATTTCTAGGAACTGAGCATAGACGTCCCTGGCACATTCCCCTTTTTGATTGAATAAAAATTTGTAGTAGCTGCCATCTGCACAGATTGCTAAATGAGAGAGAAGAGAAGGAGACAATGAGTGGCACTTTAGCCATGCTGCTTTTTATATATTGATCAGTTTCTGTATACATTGTTTAGCCGCCTTTTCATGCTGAGATCTCAAGTAGCAGCTTTGGGCCTTCATGGCTTGCAGTCTGAACATATTTGGTATCCCCATCAACTCCCTCACACTTAAATGTAGGAGACATAAGTAGATTAATGTGGATTTAAAAGCCCACCAAAATAATGGAACCACAATAAAACCCAGGATAGTGCTATAAAAATGTATTTCTGTGAGCCGTTTTTTGTTTGTTTGCTTGTTTGTTTTTTGCATGCACACCTTACCTAGGACAGAATTTGGTTCTGTTCCAAAGGCACAGATGCAGGGAGAGCCAGAGGGAACCTGAAATTTGGAGAAACTCCACTTGGAACTGAAATACTTGGGCAGGAAACTGGCTGACGCTAAGCTGAAAGAGACAGAAAGTTCCCTCAGTATTTCAAGCACCACAGCAAACTGCCACAATTTACTTTATTGATAAATTTTCATTTTACTAATATTTCACCTTTCCTACAGATAAAGTTTGAGCTAGTGAATAAAATATAATGTAATGCCAAATTATACATTAAAATCTAAAAGTAAACCACTTTAATACATGACTTAACCAACAGCACTTACCAGTTAAAACCAACTTTAAGCTTAACAGCCAAAAGCTTGTCTGAATAAAAATAGCTTGATTTGCTGGGAAAAGACCACGGAGAAGATTGTTCCTACCCCAAAGGCCATTTGGACACAGAATAGGAAGAAAAAAACACCTCTCTTCAGGATCCAAGCCCTAAACTGGCTTACATGGAAAAAGCAGCATTCCCAGCAGCCTAGCTCCAAGTTGCCGAAAGCTTTACAGATCATACTAGCACTTGAGGGGTTGTCCAGAAATTGACTGGTACTTCATGAAGGAGTCATATAGTACTGCCCATAAACAGATGCAATCTATAGTCTGATGAAACAGGTTTCTGAACATTCGCTGAAAGCATCCCCATAGGCCTGGGCTTGGGGTTAAATCAAGGAATACAGCCAAACTGCATAGCTTTGTTGTTTACATTTTTTATTTGCAAGAATACTTAACATATAGAAAAATACACATGTAATAAAATGCAATTTTTGGAGGAAATGTTGTAGAGCAGTTAATGACATAACTCGCTGATTATTCTTATACTTGCCAAAGGCACTGCCCTAAATTCATCCAGAAAAAGATGGGGCTTGTTTTCTAGGAGCTGCACTTTTATTCATATGGACAATGAAAATAAATAATGTTTTCTTAAAACTGCCCAAGTTTGCTTCATTTGTTTTAATCTAAACTTGTGTGCTAAACTTCTCAGATAAATCCATGTCCCATCAATTTGAATACCATGAAGAAATACATCCAGTGAGTTGCCTGTTTTCCACTGGTTTGCTATACGTTCCCTGACTACTTAAAACAAAAAAGAAATGAGGTCTTTATGTTGTATATTAATGTTTGGGTCTGTTAAAATGTGTAGTAAAGCAAGATTTAGATAGAGGAGTTTAAAATGTTTTAATGTTTTTCAGAAATCTTAAAATTTGTAAGCCCTTAAGATAATGACTAATTTTTGGGTGTGAAGAGCACTGAACATAATTTTCCAAAGTATTGCCTAAAATGTACTCCTATCTCTCTTGTGCACCAGGATTTGGTCTCTTTTTTTCTCTACAGTTTTTATCAGAGATATTGTTGAGAGTACTTCCTTCTGTTTCAATGCATTTACTGACACTTTAATATTTTTTCCAGAATCCTACATTGCTACATAGCAGATTCCAGCCAGACTTTGCAAACTTCCTATTTGCTGTTAAGGATGGACAGCGAAGGTCACGTGGCAGTTTACCAATACAAGTTACGAACAAGATAGGTTCTGTAGGCTTCTTGTTAAGTTGTATTTGTATGTAAGTCGGAACAGGTACATTTTTTAAGTGTAACTCCAGCCAAAAATATATATCTTCTAGCTTTGGATAGCAAATGAAAGGGTTAACACCACTGTAGTGTTTGTTTTGCTGCCTGGGCCCCTGTTCAGAAGATTTCATCTCACTTTCTGTCACTGTGATAACTGGATTTTGAAAAATTTGGGTTGCTAACTCTTGCAGGAGTGAATTTCCCTTCCTAAGGGCAGATTTCTCTTACTTCCTGTTGTCTCACCCCCATTCTTAATTTGAGTCATTTGTAACTCCCCAACTGCCTGTAAATGGGATTTGGGGGGCTTTCACAGTCAGAGCTACATAGGGATCATGAATATGTAGTAGATGCAAATACGTAACTGCAGGTTATGTATTCGCTACCACCCATAAGGGTTCTGTCCAACATTTCCAAACTCATATTTCTGTTAAGTATATAATATCTTGCAGAGTTGAGATCTTAATTTCCACCTTTGGGAAGATAGGGCAGAATATACATAAAGTTTTTTAAATTATTATTTCATTTTTTTTGTTGTACAAGCTAGGATGGCAAACTCAAGATCAATTTCTGTCTGGCTGTTTACCACAACATATCTGGCATTTGTCTGCAATCATTTCAACCAAGGTAGAGTCGCCAAGACCACAGAAGCCTTGTGCACTTAGGCATAGTATGGGAACAATAAACTTCATGGTGATCCTTTCTCAAAATCAATTTCTATGAGTGGTCAATGCACTTGTGTTGTTCTAACTAATGGAATAGAGAAAAAAGGAACACACTTGGCAACACATATATGGTTTCTCCTCTACCTCTACAGAACAATCCTTTATAGTAAGCACTAACTCTTCATTCTCAAAGAAAATAATCATTCATACACCACTTATGTGTCATTGCAATTCCCCTTACCTTGACTGTTTGTTCCTTTTAGGATCCTCAGCAGCAAATATGTGAACTGTGGCATGGTCACTGGACACACAGATGAGAGAAGCATCTTGGTTGAAGTTAATGCTAATGGAGATCAGAAACAAATCTGTTTAATACAGCTACTGTTACCAAATGAGTGGCTTTACAAAAACTTTATACACTAGGTACACAGTGTTTCTAAATGTTAAAGAAAACCTAGCAGCTTTTCCAGGAGATAACAAACAGTATTTGTGCAGCTACTCTCCACTAAAATAGATTTTCTTCTGAGAAGGTATAAGTCCTACCCAGGATGTCTAGACCTTCTCTGACTGTATTTTGGAGAATTACATCCCCTTCAATAATAAATCAAAGAATAAATTTCAACAACGATAAAAAACACATTTTGTGATCATCAACTGTAAGAGTCTAAATTGGAAAAAAATGAACCCAGGCAGCTTAGTAGTACATGACAGGGACAGGAAAAAACATATTCATGCCTTTTTTTAAAAAAAGTCCTCCATATTTTTTTTAAAAAAAACTCCATATTACCTTAAAAAGAGGAACATGATATAGGGCATTTCTACAAACTCAGAATTAGGTAAGTGCCCAAGGGGCACGTTATTCAAAGTGAGTTATGCCTTTCACTGCCCAGAGAGACAACAGAGGCATGTGATCTCAAACTAATATGATCTCAGTCATATGTTGGACCTACACTAGGGTTCTTCTAGATTTGAGGAGTAAATTTTTCTCTTCTCTGAATTTATTTATGGCATCAGTTATGGATCAAAAGCACTATACCACAGATACATTATAGCACTAACTTAAAAAAGGAGACGAGAACATATTATTCTGGTATGTCTCAGAATGAGAAAAAAAACACTCAAGGATAGGAATCAAATATCACAGCTGGTGTCAGAAATTACCAGAACATAGACTGGGATAACAAATGTCATTTGTATATATTTTATTAAAAAAAAACCTACAGCAACAAACTCTACAGTCTCACAATGGATTTTCCCTATTTGGAGGAGCCCAGAAAGAGAGAAACAAAGCACTCCATCAGAAGACCCAACTACCTCATGAACAGACAGCCACAAAGGAAGGTGATGGATTACTGTATTATTTTTCCACTAACCTAGATGGTCCCTCCACAGTAAGGACCTTGTGGTGCCATTCTCAGAGAAGATGTATCCAAAATGGGATATATTTAACCCTCTAGATGGGCGCAGTGGCTGTTACATTGCGTGCTCAGGTCCTGAGCGCCATCTGCCAAATGCAGTCTCGGCAGATTTGAATTTATCTATTTTATGCTGCCTGACAAACATAGCAGGAGTGCTCCAGAGTGTTTTTATTCCAAAAATCTCCCAAAACAAACCTCTGAAGCAAAAAGTGGCAGATGTGGCCACTGCTTTGGTAGAATGAACTTCAGTGTCACATGTCTAGGCCCCTTGGCAAGGTGGCAGGCCATGCAGATATTGCTTCTATCCACCTGGCTACAGTGGATCTGAAAACCTGGCACTGAAGATAAAAGGAGTCCAATTAATGTCTAAATGATCTTGTTCTAGTAATGTAAACTTTCAAAATATGCTTTCCCTGAAGATGGTGGTGCTATGGCCAATCCAATGGGTGTGATGCTTTTGGATAGAACAAGAGAAACTCTTGAGAAACCAGAGAGCAAGAAAGAAATGGCTACAGTGAGGCAAGTCCTAGATGAAAATTATTGTACTTATGTATACAGGTGGTATGAGTCAGCCTGGGGGTGAATGGACTCCACGACATCCATATAACACACATGGTCTCTTTGCTTTAACTTAGGGAAAGGCCATATTAAAAAAAAGTTCAGTATACTCTGGAGTTTTCCCAAGCTTTGGGCCTGTGTAAACGGTTGGGCCGTTTCCTATTTGGAAATGGCTATGGCTGTTCAGACTGCCATCCTGCTTTCCCCAGGAGCCTGGGCACAGAAATGACACTTGCCTTGCCTTGTTCTGGCTTTTGTAGTGGCCATCAGCACAGAACTCCATAAAGCAAAATGATATTTTGCAGTCACATTCAGAATCTGTGCCGAAGATGAGAAGACACTGATGCAGCTGGGAACCACTGAAGATAGCTAAGTATATTTAACCAAAATCTAAGAACCAGTTCTGCTTGGGAAAAAGAGGGTAGAGATAATGAAGTTCTCCAGTAGTTGCCAAATCAACCAAATTTAATTACCCTCTAGTAGCAGATCACTAAAAAAATATTCTCCATGTGAATGATAACATAAATCCTGGTTGTAGCATGAAAATGGCAGGACAACAGGGTGTTCTCAGCCTCCCCTGAATCGCTCTAGAAGGCTAACAGGAGTCAAGCTTTCCTTCCAGATAATCTATGACTTTCCTGCCTTTCTGAATGATATGCCCACTTTGTGTGAATCCCTCCTCTCTTGAACTCAGATAATATGGCTTCAAATGTCTTAGTCCCCATAGGGGAGATGGTGGCGGGATATAAATAAAGTTTTATTATTATTATTTTATTATTAGTTTACTATCTCACATGTAGTCACTGCCAACAAAGCTGTATATTTAGAGTACATTTATTTATGCATTGCTTTTTTTCAAAAATCTCCATACTACCAGCAAATATTCTGCAGTATTCATTTCTAATAAGAGACACTGATTTGTCCAGATCTTAGGTAAAGAACCATAGTGAAAAGTACCATTATTAAAAATATGCCTTTATTTCTAACACCCTGCTATCTTCAGAAGGTGTAAACATGTACCAAAGAATAACTTAATCACAGTAAAAACAATAATTAAGCCTTAGGAAAGTGTACTGCTCTTGTCCTCTTAAGATGTCATGCTTATATTCCAAACAAAACGTAAGTTATTAAAAGTCCAGAAATTCTTCCCTTTACATACTGAACTTCACTAACCCCCATATGATAGTGAGACACTAATTTGGAACTGGTTGAAGGTACTAGCTGTTTTGGCTAAAATTTCATACAAAGTGTCAAAGATGAAAGATTCACAGAGAAGTTGCTCCCTCTTAACAACAGAACCCCTGAGCTCATCTTAAAGCACAAACATTCATTTGTGCACCTATCTCTTTGAGGCCCCACCAAGATAAAATAAGTCGCTGGAGGCTCCCTCAACTACTCAGCAGAGCAAAGCTTACCAGTAGATATTAGCCGCCTGAGATCCCCTACGCAGCTCCTGGATTAAATGCCCAGATGAAGTATCAAATATTCTTATGAGGGTCCCCTAGAAACAAATAACAAAAATTCATAAGGATATGAAAAGTCGCACTATATCTTCTATCTAATATAAGGATGAAGGTGCAAATTATACTTTTTTCAAAATGCTTTTAGCACACCTCTACAGCTTCACATTATATTCCCTCTCACGCACGAAGCTTGCCTTCCTTTCCTCTTACTCTCTTAAATATATAATGGAGCAGAAGCTGAGAACTATCTCCAGTCTTATCAAAAAATGTCAAACATTAAAAAAAATATTTAATACTAACCTATTGGTGAGTTGGGAAATTCAACACATAAATATCCCCAAGTTCAGTGCCAAAGAAATTACTTCAAATGGATAAATAAAAACAAAGTTTACCCAAACAAAATATATAAATTCTTGTTCGTTTTAAAGTGTTTTCGAACTGCCAACCTAGCAGTTCGAAAACATGCAAATGTGAGTAGATCAATAGGTACCGCTCCAGCGGGAAGGTAATGGCGCTCCATGTGGTCATGCCGGCCACATGACCTTGGAGGTGTCTACAGACAATGCCGGCTCTTCGGCTTAGAAATGGAGATGAGCACCAACCCCCAGAGTCGGTCACGACTAGACTTAATGTCAGGGGAAAACCTTTACCTTTAAGGTGTAAAAGAGTGCATGAAAAAACTTGCAGCATGGGGGAAGAGCCAAAAAGTCAATATAAATAGCAGAGGAACTTATCAAAAGTTTTATAGGAGATTCAAGTTGCATAAATGATTTGTCTTTTGACAAGTGCTTGCAAAAAACAATGTGTAATTCTACAACATGCTGGTGCTTCCCAGAAAACCAATTTTAAATTTTGTAAACAATTCCTTCAAGCATTACCAATAGACTTTTCTAAATTAATGGAGAGCACACTTTAAAGGCATGTAGAATCTCTCTCTCCCCCCCCCTTCCCAAATTATGTCTCTAGGGTAGTTATTTATCTTTCACATCTCAAAACTCACTAGAATGGCCTGCATAAACAAACTTTCATCTGATCTACCAAAGACAGGGGATATTAACAAGTTAATATTAAATTTTAAAAATCAATAAATGCCTTTTGTATAGGCAGTCCCTGAGTTACAAACATCTGACTTTCAAATGACTCATCGTTAAGAATAGGGTGAGACAACAGGAAGTGAGAGAAATCTACCCCTTGGAAGGGAAATTCACACCTGAAAGAGTTATCAGGGGGGAAAGGTGCTTCCAACTGAAGTTTTATCACCAGTCCTTGTTTCCACAGCAAGCCAAATTCAGTTATCACAGGGACAGAAATTGAGGTGAAATCTTCTGAACGGGCACAGACAGGAAAACAAACATCACCCTTTCCTGTGCTATCTAAAGCTAAAAAATACATATACTTTTGGCTGGAGTTACACTTTAAAATGTACCTGTTCTGACATACATACAAATTCAACTTAAGAACAAACCTACAGAACCTATCTTGTTCGAACCTTGGGGACTGCCTGTATTGCAAATTACTCAAAAATACAGAAGTAGATCCAAATTTAATTTCTGTTTCTCCACTCAGGATTAGCAAATTAATAAAAATAAGATACAAATCCTCATGAAGATATTACTGAAAATCAGTTTGAATGCTGGGCTATTTTCCAACCAGCCATGTAGCACAACTGTTTGCTTACTTTTTCTGAAGCTGTGGCAATCCTTGTTCCCTGCAAGTTGAGAGCTATGCAACTTAGGATCCCTTCATGAGCAGGAATATCTACTGGAGGTTTTTCTGTGTTTGCCAAGTCTACTATCTGCACATGACCAGTATGTGTTCCAGGGAATGCAAGCAGGGAGTTATTACTGTTTGGGCACAGGACACAGAGGCCTGAAATATAATGGAAAATGTTGAAATGCAATACTAAAACTTAATACACCACCAAAAACAAAGCTTTCCCCAAATCCCAACACTGCTCTGATTCTTCCTCAACGATTTTGTGAAATGGAAATTGGTTGAAGCTTAAGAATCAGGGTACGGTACTTGCACAGGTAGTAAGCTACTTGTTTATGCAAATATGTAGTCAGGTGTATTGAGGGCTATTCAGGTTGAACATCCCTTATCTGGAATTCCGAAATTCAAAATACTCCAAAATCTAAAATTGTCAACATGGGTGGCTGAGATAGTGACGTCTTCGCTTTCGCATGGTTCAGTGCAAAGGAATTGTGTGTTTAGACGTGGGTCTTATCTTCAAGGTATCTCATTATGTATGTATAAACAAATGCATATTTTCCAATCTTTGATAAAAATTCAAAATCCAAAACACATCAAGTCTCAAGCATTTTAGATATATAAGCAAAATGGCTTATTATACCTCCATTTTCATTCCAGGTGCCTTTCTGATCTTATGTCCAGTGGGTCCTTGGTATCCAGCACTCTCAACTGGTTTCAGGATGCTCCCATGGATACCAACATCCATGGATGCTAAAGTCCCATTATATACAACAGAGGAATAAAATGGTGTCCCTTTTGTAAAATGGCAAAATACTGTTTAAATCCTTCTTACAGATTTTGTAACAGAGACAGCTAACCTTTAGGATTGTAGCAGGTTTCGAAGACATGCAATTGGTGAGGGTTGTGCGTGAACGTGAAAACTTTAATCATCGAATCCAAAACTACCACAATTCTGAAAGAGAGAAACCATCAACAAATATGCTTGTGTTACCATCGAATATTGTACACTGCTGAATTTAAGCCAGTACTAGAAACAGTCTCCTGTCTTCATTTTAGGGCAGAACTACTTTCAGAACTACTTCTATGTTGTATCAGAAGGCAGTACTAATAGTCTAAACTGCAGAGGCTCTCACTTATCTCTGCAAAGTATAACCCAAATTACCTTTGCAGCAGTAACAAGACACTTTGATCCTGATATACATTGACTTTGAAAGTGTGATTAAAAATGCCAATTTAAGATGGGTTTATCACAGTAACTATTTAGAGGAGACAAGGGGAGAACACTTTGCATCCCCAAGCTTCTTAAGACTTATCCAAAACTTTTTTTATATTTCTACCAGCACAAGCTGCTCCTATAGTGGAAGCATGCACATCTCCTCGTCCAAGACTGGCTTCCAATAAGACAGCAACTCTTCCCTTTTGTCAACTCAAAAACAGCTTTAAGAATGTCCAAAGTGCTAGTTTACTATGACCGCCCCCTTGGTTTTTGCTTCTGTGAAAAAATAGAAGTGAGGGTACAGAGTAAGTTGGGTACAAATAAAAGGACTGCAGCCAGACTCACCTGTCTCTTCTCAGCTTTACTGCTTTGACCTCTGTGGAAAATTCTATCTCAATAACAGTCTTCTTTTTCAGATCATCCCAGATCATCACTGTAGTAGTAGAATTGCCTTGATTAGTCTTAAAACAAAAACTGAGACTATAGTGCAGCACATCTACTGATTCCCCATTGAAAGTCTAGCTCCATGATGAACAGTGACACCCCAAACTATAGTTTGTGTTAGTTCGTTTAAAGAAGTGCAAAGAAAAGCAGAATATCCCAGGTATGGATCTACAAAATCCCATAATTTATATGCAGGAAGGGGAAGCATGTGGCCCTGTGTTGGTTGACTCCCACCAGCACCTTTTATGGGACCTGAGCTCAAACAATATCTAGAGGGATCCTCTTACCTATAACTATCCCAATCTATACATATCAGTCACATCCCAGCAATTATTCTTATTTCATTCTTTCATCTCCAACCTGGGACATGAGAGAAGCCTCCCACAAGGATGGTAAAATATCAAACATCTGGGCATCCTCTGAGCAACGTCCTTGCAGACAGCCAATTCTCTCACACCAGAAGCGACTTGCAGTTTCTCAAGTCGCCTCTCTCTCTCTCTCTCTCTCTCTCTCACACACACACACACACACACACAAATCTCCAACCTGACTCCTATTCAGATAATGCCATTAGTATTTTATTTCTACTTGGATACAATACCATCATTGCTAATTTAAGAGTGTATTTATCCTTTGACCCTAGGAAAGACAAATTGAGATCAGCTAGGAATTGCCATCAAAAGAAAGGGTTCTCATATCTCTCCTGCATAAAAGCAACAGCTGCATCCACATTTGTTCAGATTGCAAGCCATTCAAACAGTTTTAGATAGAAAAACACCTGCTCAATTAAAACGACTAGGAAATGTTTAACAAAGTCCTACATTATTCTACTTCTTGCTCAATACTATACCTTTATTCGGTGGATATTTGGGCTTCTTTCCTCCACCGACCAAAGCTAAATAATTGCAGCGAAACAACATTTCAACATGGCCAACACCTCCTTCAAGGAATTCTAGTCAGGAAAAGAGAATTTTACTATAATATTCAAAGTGAAGACTCACTAGGGTTTTGACAACAAACAGTTCTGTGATACCTCATAAACCTTTGTGGATAATAACCTACTTTATACGATAACATATGACAAATAAAACTGTTACGTTCGATATACATAGGGACTAAATATCCTAAATGCACCAGATTCTGCCTGATTTTGAAAGTCTAGCCTCAAATACTATGAAATTCATACACTGACAGACACACGCACACACAAATTCTAAATGACTTTTTAAATCATTTTTCCACCTTCTCTCCCCGTTTTCTCACCTACTTCCCCCCCCCCCACCTCTTTGCACTATTCCCACCAATTTTGTTTTCCTCGCTTTCGCTGTATTAACACTTATAAACCAATAGTCCCCGCGGGGAGATGGTGGCGGGGTATAAATAAAGTTTTATTATTATATATATATATAAAATTCTAAATGACTCCCCCCCCCCCTTTCCAACAGATCAACAAGGCAATTTCTGCATGATGCTGTAATATATTTGTTCAAGAGGAGTCTTTCCTAAGTATCACATTAAAATGAAATCTTTCCTTTGTCCATTTATCTAGCCTGTACTTTACTTTCTGATCATGACATAAATATTCAAAACCTGATGAATCAGTAAACACTACCACTAAGAGACAATGGATATTCACCAAAGCTTTAAAAATTCACTGAAATTCATGAAAATTGAATATCTTGTTTTAAGGTTGCGAACCTATACACAGTTATGCGTACATTCATGCCTTCAAGTCGCCTGCTGACTTATGGCGACCTCATGAATGTCATAGAGTTTTCTTAGATGAGGAATACTGAGAAGTGGTTTGTCATTTCCTTCCTATTAAATATTACTTAAGAACAAGTCTTACTCAACTCAGTGGTGGCTCCCCAGCTGTGGAACACCCTCCCCAGAGATATTAGACAAGCTCCAACTCTTTTCGGCTTTAGAAGAGCCCTAAAAACATGGTTATGTACCCAGGCTTTCAATGAATAAACAATAAAGATGATACGGACTGACTCATGGATAAAGCACGAGGTTACCGGACGAAAGGATCTGAGCATACATATTTTTTAAATTTATATACTGTAATTTTATATTTTATTTAATAGTTTTTAATTGATTTTATGTATTGCAGATTGATTTTGTATAGGCATCTAATTGTGCCAGTGTTGTAAGCTGCCCTGAGTCCCTTTGGGTGAGAAGGGCGGGATATAAATATTGGAAATAAAAAATAAACTCAGTGGAAGTTCTTTCCAAGGAAAAGTGCACAAAATGCCACTGTAGATGGATTACTTTCAAAGAAAGCGCATAAAACAAAGCAACTATGGAAAAGCCAACTTACCTTGTTTCTCCTTTTCTTTGAGTGGATCTGCATTAAACACTCTAAATCCATTTTCCATCCCACATGCAAAACACCCTAAAAGAAAAAAAAGAAAGAAAGAAGACTAGACAACCACTTCAGGGTATATAGGATTCAAACCAATGGTGGAAGGATCAAGCTCAGTAAGAGAGTTTGCATTTTCATATAGAAGGCCCCTGCTTCAATGCCTGGCATCCCTCACAATAAGGACTCAGTTAGATGATTATAGGAAATAACTCTGCCTGAAGTTTGTTGCTGTCAGTTGAAAAAGACAGGGCTACACAGACCAGTACCTTGATCTGGTGTAGCACAGCATCCTATGACAACTTCTCCTATTCCTGTCAGGCATAGATCTCACAGAATGTTGAATTCCTTAATTCAGTAGACTTGAATTAAAACAGCAGTAACTCTCAGGAGCTCTCAAAACAACCTTGAGAGGACAACCTGCTTGCTCAAGATCAGCCCATTATTTTCAGGTGTCTCCAATTCAGGTTCAACACTATCCACTTACCCTTACAAAGATGTCTTTTTAAGTCTTACAAGGTATGTGTAGGTCAATACTATTCCATTTTAAATAGTAGTGGAGAACCAAAGAAGAAAGAGAATGCCTACATGATGGGACACAAGTCTCAACCTATGCACAAATCTCAAACATCCCACTGATTCATGTGCCTTCAGAAGACCAAAAACTTGCCTGTAAAATGGTTGTAGCCTGAAATGCTTTCTTAGACTAACAGAACCGAGAAGACCTATTAGATGGAGTCTCTAAGGATACAGGAAAGATCACCATGTCAGATATAATTGAATATAATTAATCAGCTCTCACAGAACATGCTTGTTTTTGAAAGGTCTGTCAATTAGAAGGAACAATTCCAGTTTATTTTGGCCAATGGGAACTACTGAGAAAAATAACATCTTTTATCTTTTACTTCTCTGTCACTTATACTGAAAACACACCATATTTCCATTTGTTTATTTTCCACGGAGTTCAGACCAGTGTTTCTCAACCTGTGGGTCCCCAGGTGTTTTGGTGACAACTCCCAGAAATCCCAGCCAGTTTACTAGCTGTTAGGATTTCTGGGAGCTGAAGGCCAAAACATCTGGGGACCCACAGGTTGAGAACCACTGGTCTAGAGTAAAGGCTCTGAGCCAGCCAGTGTTTCTTAGCTCACCATAATAATGTATAAGTGAGCTTTCGGATGGAAACTAAAGATTACTCAGGAACATTCAAATATTTCTGCAAAATCTGAACAAACAAAATATGGAACCCCAAAGTTTTTTTAGGAGTCTACAAACTAAGGGCTTGAATACATGTACTCACTCAACTTGAATTCCCTCCCTCCTGCAAACCATCCCACTTTCCCTTTGAGGAGGGGAAAGGAAGGAAAGGATGCGGAAATCTCATCCATCAACTGACCATTCTGTTGCTTGAGAGACATCATTGATTTTTTTACTTTGAAAAGGGGACCTTTTAAGCTACTGATTTCAGCTACTTCCTTAATCTGTTTTCTCTTCCTCCGCAGAGTAGGCCTCAAACCAATGAGTTCAAATTACAAGACAAGAATGTTCGCCAATGAGCCAGTAAACAGTAAAATATACTGCTTCAGTATATAACCCACTATAACTCTCCTTTGTTAGAATAGAGCTGCTTATCAGATATGACTCAAGTCAAAGTATCTGCACAAAGCAAGATTTTCTGGAATGAAAGTTACTGATAAGGTAATATACGCATTCTAATTTGCATAACTGTAGTGATTCACATCCAAAACAAGAGAAAAAAAGTTAGTTGATGTTTTCTGTTTAAAAGCTATTCAAGCTGTTAAGGATATCTATTCATGTACCTATGAAAGCAGGGCCCCCTGAAAAGGCTGCATTTTGATGAGAAGGGGACTGAGGAAAGAATCTGAGGAACACAATGATGCAGGGTATAGGCCTCAGCCGACCCAAGTGTCAGAATCAGTGCCCTTCCGCACAGCCCTATAATCCAGAGTATCAAGGCAAAATAGCCCACCGTATCTGCTTTGAACTGGAATTTCTGAGTTGACATTACCATATATTCCAGTTCAAAGCCGATAATGTGGGATTTTGTGCCTTGATAGTCTGGCTTATATGGCTGTGTGGAATGTCCCTTAGAAGGCTGTGTTTGAGGCCAATGCAACCCCAGGCCAATCCTTGTGGCCCCCTTGGAAGTGAGTTACATTTGCAAATGCTGCAGAGGCAATGCCAATGAGCACAAAGGCAAATCTGACAAACATGACTTGCACTCACAGTCTTGGTTATATTCAGCATCTTAAGGGAGCATATTTCACACAAGGAAGCCCAGAAGAAAGGCAGGAAAAGCCCAGCCACGGAGGAGCACAAAAAGGGGGGAAAGAGGGCAGGCAGGACCATGGGTGCATCTACACTGTAGGATTAATGTGGTTTGATACCACTTTAGCTGCCATGGGAAATGCTATGGAATCCTGGGAGTGGTAGTTTGGCGAGGCACCAACACTCTTTCGCAGGAGGAGGATAAATAACTCCCATGATTCCATAACGTCGAGCCAAGGCGGTTAAAGGGTGCATCAAGATTGTAGAAACAATGTATTCTGACCCCACTTTAACTGCCAGGTCTGTGTGCTATGGGAGATGTAGTTTTCCAAAGCCCTGCCGAAGCCCCGGCCCCTACAAACTCGCGGGCATTGGGCCCTGGCGGTTCACGGGGTGCGAAAGGGCAGCCCTTGTGCACCGAGGATGCGCCCCAGCCCCGCCTCCAAGGCGCCCGGACAATAAACAAGAAGCTCCGGCCTAGGCGCCCAACCTCCCTGGGGATGAGTGGGCCTCGTCTGCGGGCGGGCAGGGAGGGGGAGCGGGGCCTGCTCTTTACCGTGGTCCTGGTTGAAGCCGGCGAAGAGGAGCCCGTTCCCGTGCGGGTTGGCCGGGAGCAGGTTCATGGCGCCGGGCGCCTCCTGGGAGAACGGAGAGGCGGCGGCGGGGCCTCCTTCAGTCCATCGGGGGAGACAGGGAGGGGGGGCGGAGGGAGGCAGGCCCCGGGCGGAGGGCGGGCTCCTTCCTTCCGCACTGGGCAGGCGCGCCTGCGAACGAACGTTCAGCAGCCCGGCGGTGGAGCGCCGAGCGCCTCGAGCAGAGCGGAAGCCACGCCCCCGCCTTGCACTCACTGACTGACTGGCGCCGCCCGGCCAGGCTCCGCAGAGCGCATCGATCCCCGGCTGGAGCCCGTGCTCGGCGTGCCTTCCAATCCCTGGCCCTGTTACGATGATGCCAGGATAGGCACCCCCCAAGTTAGCTTCTGTTGTAGGTTTGTTCTGAAGCTGAATTTGATTGTACGTCGGAACAGGTACATTTTTAAGTGAAACTCCAGCCATAGAAGCATAGGGAAGGATTAACACCCCTGTGGTGTTTGTTTTGCTCTATGTGCCCCTGTTCAGAAGACCCCCCCCCCTGCCCCTTTCTGTCCCCGTGACAATTGGATTTTGGAAATTTGGCCTGTTGTGGAAACAAGGATTGGTGATAAATCTTCATTGGAGACACCTCTTTTCCCCATGATAACTCTCCCAGGAGTGAATTTCTCTTCCCGGGAAAGATGTCTCTCACTTCTTATTGTCTCACCCCTGTTGGCACCTATGAGTCATAGAATCCTAGTTGGAAGAGATCTCGTGGGCCATCCAGTCCGACCCCATTCAGCCAAGAAGCAGGGAAATCGCATTCAAAGCACCCCCGACAAATGGCCATCCATCCTCTGCTTAAAAGCTTCCAAAGCCGCCTCCATCACACTCTGGGGCAGAGTGTTCCACTGCTGAACAGCTCTCTCACACAGTCAGGAAGTTCTTCCTCTTCCTGATGTTCAGGTGAAATCTCCTTTCCTGTAGTTTGAAGCCGTTGTTCCATGTCCTAGTCTCCAAGGCAGCAGAAAACAAGCTTGATCCCCTCACATCTTGATACATACGGTAGCCCTCATCATGTCACCTCCCAGCCTTCTCTTCTGCAGGCTAAACATGCCCAGCAGCTCTTTAAGCAGGCCCTTGTTCTCCAGGCCCTTGATTTTAGTCGCCCTCCTCTGGACATATTCCAGCTTAGAGTCAACATCTCCCTTTAATTGTGGTGTCATAGAATCAGAGTTGGAAGAGACCTCATGGGCCATCCAGTCCAACTCCCTGCCAAGAAGCAGGAATTGGACACAGTTTGTAAGTCAGCTGTTTGTAACTCAGGGACTGCCTATAATTCCTTAGAGTCAGACGTGGTTTGGCCAGTCCTTTCCACTAAAATATAACCTCCGGCTTCAGGTATTTTAGTCATTGTTGGTTTCCCATCCAAGTATTAACCAGCCCTGGGCCCTGCTTAACTCAGGATTTAGTGTCTTTTAGGGTATTCTTGTGCTTTAGCTACCATGGCAACATCCTGTGGAGTCCTAGAGTTTGTAGTTCAGTGAGGCCCAAGAGCTCACTGTCTGAGGAGTCTAAAGGGCCCTCCCTAAACTGCAAATGAACTCAAGTCAAATATTTAAGTGGAAACATAAACACATGCACACATCAGAGGTTTTATTTTTATTTTTAAATAGTAATATCTTTTCCTGATAGAACACTTTTGAAATCACACTCTTCTTAATGATGTGGCAAATACATCTTGACATCTTTGGCTTTTGCTCTCTCAATAACCGATTACTAGAATAGTCAATACAAAATTGTAGATTTACCAGAAAAATAAGCATATAACCCACCGATTAATCCCTAAACAACATAGCAAAAACTTTATCAAATATTTTATACATGGATGGGACAAATTTTGTGCATATTGCATACACACATTAATAGCTCAAAGTATTACTTAAAATTACTGGGAAAGCTGTACAAAACCAGAATGAGATGCTTTACTGCAACATTACTAGAATTATTTTACTACTTGTATTTCTTACAATGTATACAATACACTGCGGTTAAAACTTCTGCTTGAATTTACAGATTGACACTCCTTTCTATCTAAATGAAAATAAACCAAACCAACTAAACAATATTTAATTTAATTTAGCAATGTCTCAGTGACCTCTGAGATATAGTGTCACTATTATGATAAATTATTCCCTTTATAAAACACATAAAGTCTTCATGCACATCAAAAATCAATATATAAAAACAGCAGTGTCATTTCCCTTCATTCACAAATAATGTATTATGCACTTGGAAGCAGCATTATTAAAAACAAACGATTCTAAAATAACATTTTCCTTTGTTCTCTTTCAGGACATACAGCAGTCCAGGCTGCTCAATTAGTCATTGTTTTGAAGTCTTTGACCAGAGCTTTCCAACCATAGGTTTAGGAGATTTTACAACTATTTCTGGTGTAGTGTTTTGGAGGGCTCTGGATTGGACGGATGATTTTAACTTTCTTCAGGCTGTTCCTTTTGTTGTTGTTGTTGCTGGCAGTAAGGGAGTAGGAACGACCATGCATCATCCTAGCATTAAGACCATTGGCCATAGAGAATGATTTGAGATGGCTTCTTAAGGCAACAGGAAGCGGAAGTTTGTCAACAAGGTGCACAGGAGTGCATGAAACTATGGCACGACAACAAAGATCTTGCAAGCTCAGGACTGGAATAAATAAATAAAATACACATTAGACTGAATGAATAACAAGATTTTAAATAGCCACATGAGGGCAGTGCTCACAAGTGAAGTTAAACAGTATTTTTCAAGCTCTCTATCCACTCATTTTCATTGTAGAAATGTCCAAAATGTGAAATTTGATAAATAAATATGATCCACAAAATCAGTATTTTTGAATGTTTGAATTTAGATAAAATATTAATTCCAGCAGTTATTAGAAGATGACTACTGTTTTTTCTAGTTTTATTTGCAACTCTAGGTAGCAGTATATCATAGTCTTCATAATTTTCTCTCTATACTGTATATATTACTTCAGAGTAAGAAGTCATCTACCTTTTTCTCCTTCATCCAGATATGTAGCCTGAATATATGTTACCACTTTTTAGATCTGGTATTTCTCATTGTCCCACACTCTCTCAAGGAGATAGAGATTCCTCTGTACAGGGAGATGCTAATTCTATCTGCCTGCCAAACAGGTTTGGTAAAGCAAGCATCAGCTTTGGCATGAACCTCTTCCAATTTCATTGGACTGACACAAGCATTTCAAATTACAGTAGGTCTGCAGACACTAGTTTTAAAAAAGCAGGATTACAATTAACCATAATTAGTGCTAGTAGATATATAATGTTAAATTATAGTTAGAACAAACAAAGAAGGAGGGGGGAAAGGAAGTGTGTTATGAAGCCAGGCTTCTAGTTTTTATATTGTTTACAAGTAGGTCTCAGAAAATCGAAAGCACTTATTAAACTATTGTTAAAGCAATTATTTTTGAATGATCTGTTATATAGACATAAACCTGAAATGTTACATGACTTACCTTTGTTTGGCCTCCACAGTCGATCCATCCCATGTCTCATCAACACTATCCTGGCAAGTTCTGTAAAGGACTCGGTGATATTGAAATTGCAGAGTGGACTCACTTCAAAGAATGTCATGCCTAATCTTTCAGCATAGGCCTGTGCTTGGTCGGTAGAGACTTGGCGCTTGAAGGCTAGATGCAGGCGATTGCCAACCAGAATTTTGGGGACACCAGGAGCATGCTGAGTTAAGAGAAGTAGCAATATGTCAGCTGTCAAATCTAAAGGGCTCTCCTTCAACAAAATATTATGGGCAAAAGAATCCATGGGGTAGAGAAGTGACATCAAGTTCTAAGATATAATAGACTCCTGCGGTAAGGCAGAAGGTGAGTGGGCTGACTGCATGCTTCCTTTCCTACTAAAGAAAAACAAAGTTTCTTCCCATGGCATTAACTTATAGCTGATGTAGCTTCACTCTTTTGTAAGTCAAGTTGGGAGAAGAGGAAGAGTGTGGTTCATGTCCAAATGGCAGGATAAAATTGTATAAATAAATAAATCCTCCCCTGATCACTCCATGATATTTTATTTGGGAATATTTCTTTTCTATTTGCTCTCTCAAAGGAGCCCCGGTGGCAAAGTGTGTTAAAGCACTGAGCTACTGAACTTGCAGACCGAAAGGTCCCAGGTTCAAACCCCGAGAGCGGTCGCTGTTAGCTCCAGCTTCTGCCAACCTAGCAGTTCAAAAACATGCCAATGTGAGTAGATGAATAGGTACCGTGTAGGCGGGAAGGTAATGGCGCTCTATGCAGTCATGCTGGCCACATGACCTTGGAGGTGTCTACGGACAACGCCGGCTCTTCAGCTTAGAAATGGAGATGAGCACCAACCCCCAGAGTCAGTCACGACTGGACTTAACGTCAGGGGAAACCTTTACCTATTTGCTCTCTCTCACTGTAATTTTGCCAGGAGAACATGAAAATAAGGCATGCTTGGGTTACATTGTGGATGATCACAAAAGGCACAAAAACCTGTCTCTTCTCCCTCTTTGTTGCTGAAGGTGGGGAAAAACTATCATATATTTAATGCTGTATGGAACATTTGGAAATGTGCCTTACCTCATCTATTTCCTTTATCCAACGATCAATGCCATCAAATGACCAGCGATTTGTTATATCATATACCAGTATCACACCCTGATTGAAGAAAAATAGTTAAATTAGCTTAGCGTATAGAGATAAAACTTGTGATGCATGATTGCATGATCTGACTTTTTTAATCATGGGAAAAATATTTCAACAAAATTAAACATTTCTTTGGAGGCATTTATTTTTGGTTGCTTGCGGGATGTTCAAATCTTAAAAAACAAACATTTTTACAAAGAGCATATTCAGCAATACTTTTGCTCTTGTTGCATCTTCTTCCATTTGAGTTCTAGATAAGTTCATTTTGCCACAATGACATATTTCAGAGATGGTAATATTGTGCTTACCTGGGCTCCTCTGGAATAGGAACGAAAGATGGTGCAGAATCTGCCTTGCCCAGATGTGTCCCTGAAGAGAATAGACTGTTAAAAATGCATTGCCTTTCTCTTCTGAAAACAAATGTGCTTAGAAACATATACAGTAGTCTCTCTTATCCAACGTTCTGGATTATCCAACATAGTCTGCCTCCCACCTGGGTCCACAACTGTTTCTCTAGGCAGCAAGGATTGAACGTTTTACGGATTTAATTTCTGACAATGTTGTTACTTTTCATTTTATGCAATTCTATCTTTATTGGTAGTCAATTTGTTAGTCGCCAATGTTTTTGTAGCCAATGTTTTAAATACATTGTGATGTTTTGGTGCTAAATTGGTAAATACAGTGACTACTACATTACTTTGCCATGTATTCAACTGCTTTTTCTGTTGATTTGTTGTAAAACATGAT
Organism: Anolis carolinensis; assembly: GCF_035594765.1. Lineage (NCBI taxonomy): Eukaryota > Metazoa > Chordata > Lepidosauria > Squamata > Anolidae > Anolis > Anolis carolinensis. The sequence continues at coordinate 145,400,560 of NC_085842.1, read as the reverse complement.
GTTTTGGTGCTTAATTTGTAAAATCATAACGTAATTTGATGTTTAATAGGCTTTTCTTTAATCCCTCCTTATTATCCAACATTTTCGCTTATCCAACATCCTGCCGGCCCATTTATGTTGGATAAGTGAGACTCTACTGTACATGCAAGAATACCCAGTGTTCGCTAGTGACTTTCCCTCTTAAAAACTGGCAAGAGAAAATGCTATTAATTAAAGAAAAGTTTGTATTTGACTTTACACCCTGTTTATTTGTTGGTTTGGCCTCATTAAATAAGAATTTCCACACATTGCAAGAACAGAAACTATTCTTAAAATGGTAACATTCACTATATATATTGTATTAAACTTAGACAATTGGCTAATTTAAGTACATTTATCACTGTTTGGGGCTTTATAACTAAATTGAGTCTTCAGTTTAACTGAAAAGGAGTGCTGGACTCCTGCCTATGAATCCTGGTGTGAAGCAAACTCCTAGGTCAATTGATTGCTCCTCGACACCAACAAGAGAATGCATAGTAGAAATAGTTACCAGAGTTGCAACTTTATTCGGCGGCCATCCAGAAGTATTGTTGTTGTCTTATAATCAATACCTTGGGGGGGGGGGAGAAGAACGTTAAATCAGTAAAAAACAAGTATATTCTCCTCTTTGCAAAATATCTGAAAGTCAAAAAGTACAGTAGTACTCTGCATTAATACTAAGCAAGGTTATGATGGTGGTGGGTTTAGAAAGATTCCAACCCTAGGCAACAGTTGAGGAGCATCAAATGAATTCTTAAAATACCTAGTCTTTCAGAACACATTCAGATATAGCATGTTTTATTTTATATTTTAACTTTTACTTGATAGTGTTTAAAGTCCCAATGCTAACCAAATTAACAAACTGAAAGGGTAGCTGGCAATATCCACAATAAATAAATAAATAAAACTTCATTTATACCCCGCCACCATCTCTCCAAGGGGACCCAGGACGGCTTACATGGGGTGAAGCCCGAACAACATAATCAGATAAAAACAACATACATACAATTCACAATATAACAAATAAAACCAAATACAATATAAAACAGAAGTACAGTAGAGTCTCACTTATCCAACACTCACTTATCCAATGTTCTGGATTATCCAATGCATTTTTGTAGTCAATGTTTTCAATACATCGTGATATTTTGGTGCTAAATTCGTAAATACAGTAATTACTACATAGCATTACTGCATATTGAACTACTTTTTCTGTCAAATTTGTTGTATAACATGATGTTTTGGTGCTTAATTTGTAAAATCATAACCCCTCCTTATTATCATAACCCCTCCTTAATCCCTCCTTATTATCCAACATTTTCGCTTATCCAACATCCTGCCGGCCCGTTTAGCTTGGATAAGTGAGACTCTACTGTATTATAATAATTAATAATATCAATCAACAATCAATACAATCCTGTCGTCTACATGGGAGGAGGAATTGAAGCATCTATGCAAGAGTACAATAATAAGATAAAATGCATAGATAATAAAATAAGAACCTAATAAATTCTGGATAATACCGTATGGGGTTAGCTATCTAATGCTTGCCTCACCAAAGGCCAACCGAAACATCCAAGTCATCCAGTTGTTTCCTGAAGGACGATAGCAATGGGGCTAACCTAATCTCCCTGGGGAGAGAGTTCCAGAGTCGAGGGGCCACAGCTGAGAAGGCCCTCTCTCTCGTCCCCACCAGATGTAGTTGTGAGGAAGGTGGAAGCGAGAGAAGGGCCTCCTTGGAAGACTTCAGAGATCGCGTAGGTTTATAGGGGACGACACGGTCACGAAGATAGGCAGGTCCCAAACCGTTGTCCCACATAATGAGTGAGAGATGTCCTTCCTCCAGAAGACAGTCCCACCAACAACCCCATCCCAGAAGATTTGTTTTAGAAGTCCGGATGATGCACCTGCAAGAGGGAGAACTCTCATCTGCAAAAAGGCGACACTCCGGCTGTAGACAGAGAGTGACTGCACTTATGTATTATGTATTAGCTATTATTTGTAGGGTTTATTAGTCACTTTCTCCCAAAATAATTGCAAAAGATTATGTACATTTACAGTGCTTAATGCTATCTCTAATGTCAAGCAGCATATCTGTTCCTGTTCCTAATCCTGGAGCAGTATAATGAGAACACATATAAGCTTTTTGTGTACTTTTCTGTTTCCTGTGAATTTAAGGTAATTCTATAAATTCCACATATTTTCTAAAGCAATGAATACTAAAGAGGTGGTTTCGCATAGCCTTCCACTGATAGTGATATTTCTTAGTGGTCCTCCATCCAAGTACTAATCCGACTTGACCCTGCTTAGTTTCCAAGATCAGATAGGATCTGGTGCTTTCAGGATAGAAAATTTTAGGATAACAAGGCTGGGCTTTCATCCCTCAAGAGCAGTATTTTCCTCTCCAACCTGATTCTAAGCAAGACTATGCCTCTATCATGATTAGAAAGGAAACACAGAGCAATTAAAAGGCCTCTGGTAGCCAAGCAGCAAGCCTTTGGATCAATCTAGTTTGTAGGCTGCTGCACACACCGTTATAAGGATTTTTTTTTAATGACTCCAGCTTTACCTTTTGTTTTGAGACTCTGGACTTGTTCTTGACAAAGTGCTTCTCAAAGAGATTAACCATTCATCTATCACAGCTTTGGTCATATCCAGCTTCTTCTACCGTGGCTTTGTATCAGAGTTCCTAGTCCCTTGGGCCCTGTCAGAAGTGGATGGTTTTGGCACCTCGGTCTCAGTTCTGAGCCGAGCAACTAAAAATTACAGATAGTGGGCAAGGCTGTAGTTATGATGCCACAGTAACAAGAGGTAAAATATCAGCAAGAGGAAGCTCCAGCAAGAAAATTAAACTTATCTGCACTGAGAACACTCTCCAATGTCTTTGGTAGCTGGAAGCACATAGAAAAAGCAACTGCATTTTGGATACTAGTAACACCACTATTAGCAATGGTATTTTCATGCACCTAATATTGTCAATGGAGCCCCCAATGGTGCAGCAGGTTAAGCCCCTGAGCTGCTGAACATGCTGACTGAAAGATTGGCGGTTGGAATCCGGGGAACAGGGTGAGCTTCTGCTGTTAGCCCCAGCTTCTGCCAACCTAGCAGTTCAAAAAATGCAAATGTAAGTAGATCAATAGGTATCACTTTGATGGGAAGGTAACGGCGCTCCATGCAGTCATGCCAGACACATGACCTTGGAGGTGTCCACGGACAACACTGGTTCTTCGGCTTAGAAATGGAGATGAGCACCAACCCCCAGAGTCGAACACGATTAGATTTAATGTCAGGGAAAAACCTTTACCTCAACCTTTACCTATGGCTTGCTGTAGTATACATAATGGCAATAGCAATATTGTACAGACGCAAGCAAAGAAGCCTGATCAATTTTCATGCAATGTGCCTTCCATTCTTTACCTTTACCTAATATTCTCAATAATTAATGATTCCAAAGAGCGCAGGTAAATAACTTCAGACCTGTATACCATTTATCCCTATATTTCATCAATAGAATATAAAGATCCATGGGGATTAGCTTCATAAACAACTAAGAGCCCTGAGCTTCTCTGTAATTATGCCTACTTTATAAATGCACCTGATCTAAAGAGCTGAATCTGCAGTAGACATTTTATGCATAATATATTGTATTACTGTAGTTTATGGCTTTGGTATTCTACATCACATTCTGGACTGTTTGTATGAAAAATCCTACTTCATAGTTCATTCTCCTTTTCTTGTGTTAAGAAAAAGTGTATTGCTTTCCAAAGAGACAAATATACTTTGCAAAAGTCCTGGGCAGATAGGGTTGTTGTATGTCTTTCGGGCTGTGTGGCCATATTCCAGAAGTATTCTCTCCTGACGTTTCGCCCACATCTATGGCAGGCATCCTCAGAGGTTGTGAGGTATGGATAAACTAAGTAAGGAAAGGAAAGAATATATATCTGTGTAGAGTCCAGGGTGTGGCAAGAGTCTTTTGTCACTGGGAGCCAGCATTAATGTTTCAGTTAATCACCCTAATTAGCATTGGAAATGTTTTGTCCCTTGCCTGGGGGCATCCTTTGTTCAGTCAAGCCCTCAAAGTGTTGGTTCCCATCTACTGTTTTGATTTTGGAGTTTTGTAATACTGGTAGCCAGATTTTGTTTATTTTCATGGTTTCTTCCTTTCTGGAAACCTTTTCTACCTGGGCAGATAGTCTCTAAAATCAAATGAAAGTGTGTCTGCTCATTTAAATTTAACCTTGCTCCAAACAGGTTTCATTTAATTAAAATTCTTAATATGGATTAGCAGTGCCTACCCATGGAGCTAATCTAATCTGAATTAAATTAACACACTATACAGAACTACCACATTTTGTATTTACAACTGAATCTTGAAAACTGTAGGGATTGTGTGGAGGGAAACTGCCTTTACAAGGCAGATGTGGTTGGCTGGCAGGGCTTGAAGACACCTCTGGAACTACCCTATGCCATTTTAAATAGATACTTACAAGCCTCACTTCATATTCACAGTCTTTCAGTCTTGTGACATTTGTAATCCCTATTTAAAATGGCATAGGGCAGTGGTTCCCAACCTTTGGATCTCCAGGTGTTTTGAACGTCAACTCTCAGAAATCCCAGCAAGTTTACCAGGAACTGTGGGAACTGAAGTCCAAAACACCTGGAGGCCCAAAGGTTGGGAACCACTGGCATAGGATAACAACGGAGGTGAGAGCAAATAATCCATGAATACTCAAATTGCGAAAGTTAAACCTTGGATTTTAATGTATTTGTCCATTATTTTATTTTGTGTATTGTTGGAATGTTTTAAGTTTATGTTAAATATGTTGTTGTTGTTCGGGCTTGTCCCTGTTGTGAACCGCCCCGAGTCCCTTCGGGGAGATGGGGCGGGATATAAAAATAAAGTTTATTATTACTATTATTATTATTATTAAACCTGCGAATGTGAAAACCAGTTGTCATTCTAAATTCAGCTTTCATTTTGCTGCATTTAGGAAAAAAATAAACATGTACCATAGCAGTATGTCATCAATACACAGGCAGTTCCCAAGTTGACACCCCTATGGTGTTTGTTTTGCTGTCTGTGACCTTCTTCAGAAAATTTCACTTCACTTTCTGTACCTATGAGAATTAGATTTTGAAAAATCTGGCTTGTTGTGGAAACAAGAATTAGTGATAAAGCTTCAGTGGAGTGGAGACACCTTTTCCCCATGATAACTCTTCCAGGAATGAATTTCCCTTCCAAGGGGTAGATTCCTCTCACTTCCTGTTATCTCACTCCCATTTTTAACTATGAGTTGTTTGTAAGTTAGATGTTTGTAACTTGGGGATTGCCTGTAGCCCTCCGTTCCTCATTTTAGTGAGTTTCAGATTGTTTAAAAAGCTAATGAAGTAATATTTGCATGCCATTCAACATGAATGGCAACACTTTTCTATTTCATCTCTTGTTTTATAGTAACCCTTCAAAAATGGAATGCTTTTGCTGTTAGAAGCCATAAAATGAAATGCTATTGGTTTTGGTATGCATATTTTAGCATGTAAAATGCCTGCCAACCAGTTGTTCACTTCTGATCTCATACTTTTTATATAGTAACATCCATTTGTCAAATCTTTATAATTACAGAATATTTGAATTACTGTGTCTGTATCAGGCAAATCAAGCAATTGAGATGACATTTAAATGCAGTATCACAATTGAGAATTATTAGAGCCAGTTAGTCCAACCCCTTGAGTTGACTAGCACTACAGGGAATAAAAGAGGCGAAGAGACAGAGCATATTTAACAATATGTCCACCATCTCTCCTGACTTGAGTTTTTCTCTGCTGCAGCAATAACAAGTTACCAAAGAAACAGATTCAGTATGTTGTCAGATCCTTCCTCTATCTGCTTCCTTGGTCCACACCCACAGCCTCCCGAGATCTGCATAAATATTTATATTAGCACATGGGGTGGGAATTCTGAGTCATATGAGTTTGGTGCAAATGGAAATATTCTAGGATCTTTACCAATGCAGCAGGAGAAAAATGATTTTCAGCACCCAAGTACTCACATATTCACACCCTGATTAGGTTAATCCAACCCAACCATATTCAGAGGAGTGAACTGTCTCATGCTGGACAGAAGAACTCAACAGGTGAAAGGAAAGCAGCTAACCAGCTGTAATCTAAATTAGCAGAGAATTACTATAAACTGCTTGAAAGTATTTACCCAAAATACGAATAGTCAACAGTTTTACGGGAACCTTTTTCATGCTAGGGATTATTTTAAACAGATATTATTTTATTTGAAAACATCTCCTTTGCATTTCCTTCTTCATTCCCTATTTGATTATTTTTATTTATTTGTTAGTTTCTTTGATTATTTTATTAACACATTTCTCCTTGACTTTTCCATGTAACTATTCTTTGATTTTTTTCTCCTACTTCAGATTATGATTCTCAGAACCTTTAAAAATTGTATTAAATTTATATTTTAATACATGATTAAGAATGTTTTCTTAGAATCTTGATTTTCTACAATCCATATTTTATCTATTAGAGAAAGGATCTGAATGTGGAGTTTTAAGAGTTCCATGCATACATTTTTCCTTTTTGGATTCAGATGGTGAATAAAATGTAAAATTACTGCAGCACAGAAATGTTCAGCAGCATAATTGGCACTCTTTGAAATATACTTACCGGTACTTCAAACAGACTCAGGTTTTGGACAGAGCTTCCTATAAATACTCTATACATGTTTTATGAACTAAATTATGTTTTATTCTTTTATCTGCACTCCTACGTAATTAGTCATTATCCGATTTTAAACGTGATTCATTTCTTCTGTTCCAAAATTCTGCTACATATGGCAATTATGCTTAGCATGAGACAATTTGCATCTGTAATAGTTTGCAACACCCAACATAACACAACAAAGGAAAGCATGTAGGTGTTTGATTCGTGCTGCAACTAGCAACATAATTTTTCATTAAATATAGATTTCTCATGCCTGCTACCAGAAGCTCTACCATTTTTGCTGTCACCAATTATTATAACCTGACACCAACTGTCAGGTTTTATATTCTTCATATGAAGGGAACATGCATTTCTAGATTTTACTCCTATATAAACTTCCATTACTCTCCTCACAAACACTATTTAGAATTTTGCAAGGAATTTACAGTGACTTATTATTTTTTTGATCCAGAATTACTGTGTTTACATAACTAGGTAGTTTTTATAAAGAGCTTACACCATAATCATCATAAGGTATCCTACTACATGCAGAATATGCACAAACCATTTGTACAGAATGCTCTCCTATGGTAAAACACAATTAATGTGTGTTTGGAAATGACTCTTACTCTATTCAATAGAATCTACTGTCCAGTAGGTTTGTTCAGAACCGTAGCCTAAGGTGTTTGATGATATCACTCCCTGCAGGAATACATTATTACAGTATTATTACATTAGTACAGTTTTATTACAGTAAGTACTGTAGTATGTTTTCTGTTTATGTAGAGCAGGGGTCCCCAAACTAAGGCCCGGGGGCTGGATGCGGCCCTCCAAGGTCATTTACCTGGCCCCCGCCCTCAGTTTTATAATATACTATATTGTATATACATATAATGTTGATAATATTATAATGTAATACATTATAACACTAATAATAATACCATATAATATTTATTATATATTCTATATTACATATAATATTACTAATAATATTACAGTATAGTGGTATAGTTCAATATAGTAATATATAATGCTAATATTGTGCTATGCTAATAATATAATATATTGTATGTACATATAATTTTTAAGCCACTCTGAGTCTCCTTTGGGGTGAGAAAGGTGTGATGCAAATGTAGTAAATAAATAATAAATAAATTTTAGACTTAGGCTCGCCCAAAGTCTGAAATGACTTGAAGGCACACAACAACAACAACAACAACCCTAATTAACTTGACTATCTCATTGGTCAGAAGCAGGACCACACTTCCCATTGAAATCCTGATGAATGTATGTTGGTTAAAATTGTTTTTATTTTTAAACTAGCTTGGGGTCCCGGCGGTGCCCGGGTTATTAGTAGACGGCATTGAGTTGTTTGGGGATGTGAGGAAATATCACTTAAGTTTGGTCCAGATCCGTCATCAGCTGGGTTCAGTGCTGTCTGTATAAGGCTGAACTACAACTCCCAGAACCAAAGTTCAATCACCCCGAAACCCTGCCTGTATGCTCAGTTGGACATGATGAGGCAGTGTGCCAAGATTGGTCCAGATCCGAAGTTGGCTGGGTTCAGTGCTGTCTATATAAGGGTGAACTGCAACTCCTAGAGCCAAAGGACCTAGCAACCCGAAAAATAGTTGCATCTATCAAGTAGGAAATAAGGTACCACTTATAAAATGGGGAGGCAAATTTAACTCATTTATGACGTTGGAATGAGGAAGTGCTGTCACAGTGGATGATCTCTCGGTTCTATGTGTATATGTATATAATGTGATCCGCCCTGAGTCCCCTTCGGGGTGAGAAGGGCGGAATATAAATACTGTAAATAAATAAATAAATAAATAAATAATGTTGCCTAAGTACCTGATGTTGCCTGGGTTCATTTGATAAGGATATATATTAGAAATATGCATTTTTGGATTTTGGATATTAAGAATAAAGCTATTAGAAAATGCATAACCATATAAACAGAACCATCTATATATATAAAAGAGTGATGGCATCACGGCGACCCACAAAACAACAAAACTACAGGCCCCCCAACTTCGAAATTTGACAACACAACCCATCATCCACGGTTCTAGGTTGATACAACAAAAAGAAAAGAAAAATAAAGTCCTAATTAGAGAGAGAGGAATAATTGCTTTTATCCAATTGCTGCCAGTTAGTAGGCTAAGCTCCTCCAACTTGGTCTCCTAGCAACCCAATAATAATAATAAAAAAAACACTAAAAAATTGATACAATAAAATACTATAATAACAGAAAATAACAAAATAATACAAGAAAATAATAAAATATAATAAATAAAAATATAACTTACAATAAAATTAATAAAAAATGCAAATAACGTCAAATAAAAATTACACAACAATTTTTAACCAATACCACCACCACTTTGCCACAGCAACGCGTGGCCGGGTACAGCTAGTATATATATATATATAAACAGATCACATTATATACATATAGGGCAAACATTCAATGCCCATATACACACAGAACCGAGATAGACACAGACGCAGAGGCAATTTAACCTTCTCCTGAGGGGATGTTAAATTCTGGCCACAGGGGGGAACAGCTGCTTCATCATCCACTGTGACGGCACTTCCTCATTCCAACGTTGTAAATTAGTTAAATTTGCCTCCCCACTTTATAAGTGGTACCTTATTTCCTACTTGATGTGGTGCTACTTCCATCAGCCCAAGATCAACCTATTTACGTACTGCTGCCTGACCTTGTTGAAGGAGAGTGCTGTATCCAAAAGACCCAGGCAAAAGCTGCCCTGTTTGGAACTGGGAAGATGGCCGGCTCTTTTGCGGCCTAGCACAATGGAGCCAGGCTGCAAGGCCTGAAACGTGTTAGCAAAATGATCAAAGGAGGCTTGGATTGGGGCTTTGGGGGCTAGAAGTGTTCATAAGCATATCGTTAAAAAGATAATAACAATGTTCTCTGCTGTCTTTTGAAGAAAGTAGGGCCTTACAAAGAAGTTGAAAGCTGAGGCAAGATGGCGTCCTCCTTTTGGGCCTAGCAGCGTGGGGCCAGCCTGGAAGGCCTTAAACGTGTCAGCAGAGGGGCCAAAGGGGGCCATCCGTTGTCAGTGGGTTCATGGGTCATAGGGGTTTTGTGTGTCAAGTTTGGTCCAGGTCTGGCCTTCCTGGTGGTGGCAGTGGGTTTTTTGATTACAAAAGTGTAGGCCAAAGGCTGTTAACTGTCCCAAAGCTAGAGTCGTTCTGAGGAGAGAAGTAGGCCGAACGAAGCCTGTTGGTAGTAGTTTTTGCCTCAGGGGTCCCAATGGCCTGTGAAAGTGGCAGCCAATCAGAAAGCTGGCACATTCCGCCCGGCCAATCAGAAAGCTGACCCATATTCTGGCCGGCCAATCATGCAGCTGGCCCATATTCCGCCAGGCCAATCAAAATGCGAGCACATACTCCGCCACATACAAACATTGACTATTATTATATATATAGATATTGTATTGTTCTTTAATTGTTGTTGTTGTTGTTGTTGTTTTTGCACTACAAATAAGACATATGCAGTGTGCATCAGAATTTGTTTGCATTTTTTTCAAATGATAATCCGGCCCCTCCACAGTCTGAAGGATTGTGGACCGGCCCTCGGCTTAAAAAGTTTGAGGACCCCTGATGTAGAGAGTATGGAGAAATTGTTTGTGGGTGAAATTGTTTCACTGTGCTACCATCTGGTATGGTAAAGGAGCACAATACTAGGAAGAATAGCACTGTCAGTTACTACACAGGCAGTCACCAAATTGCAGACATTAAACTTGCAAACGACTCATAGTTAATAATGAGGCAGAGACAACAGGAAGTGAGAGAAATCTACCCCCAGGAAGAAAAATTCACACCTGAAAGGGTTATCATGGGGAAAAGATGTCTGAACTGAAGCTTTATCACCAATCCTTGTTTCCACAAGCCAAATGATTCAAAATCCAATTGTCACAGGAACAGAAAGTGTGGAGAAATCTTCTGGACACGGGTACAGTCAGCGAAACACTGAAAAAATATACCTGTTCGGACTTACAAACAAATTCAACTTAAGAAAAAAAAACATACAGAACCTATCTTGTTTGTAATTTGGGGCTACTTGTAATGCATTTTTGGAAAAATATTCAAATCGACTACTTGTATTTTCATTCATTACCAGACTAATTCAAAGAGTGCTTTGAATTGCTGGGGATATAGCAGTATCAGTGCCATTTTTTTCAGCCTCCATCTTCCACATATGCTTAGAGAAAGAAACATGACCTTAGGAACCAGTTATTCCTAACTCTAGGATCTTCTGGGTTGGACTCATTAACTGAGGAAGACATTCCTCACCACATCTAGTATTCTCCACATGCAAGTATTCTCCATCCAGCACCTTCCAGTGTATTCTGCCCAGGGTACTAACAGATCTTACTAGATAAAATTTTACCCTATCACAGTGGTACTTAATCCTTTCTTTACTATGGATTCCCTCTAAATCACTTTTGCTGCCACAGACTACCAACACTGAAGATTCAAAACCCTAAAGTGCATCAAATATTTATTTAAAGTTGCTCATTAAGAGTTTTCAAATTTGAAGAGAAGGAAAGTAAGTAAATGTCCATTCCTATGTTTATATTCCACTATACTCAATCTGTAAAGAAAAAATGGAAAAAGGATATTAGGAAATTAGTTTGGGCCAGGAAAAAAGCCAGGATTACTCACAAAAATTTAATTGATACCAAAGAGAAGGGGGACTGAATTAACCAGATTTAAAACTTACTATGAAGCCATCTGCATGAGCTGGCTTAGGGATTACATAAAGAGAAAAAAAGATTAAATAGCCAGACTTTACAATTATATTCTACGCTACCACCTGGAAGATAATCGTGTTAAAACCTTCATGATTTCATGGGCAAAAGATCTAGGGAGAAGCATAGACTTTGACATTTGGGAAAATCTGTGGAACAAAGGCTTCACATTTTCAGTGGCTGCTTCTATTAGAGACAATTTATATAAAATGTTCTATAGATGTTACACAACCCCAGATTTCCTAGCCAAAATAGACAAGTCACAATCAGGATCCAGTTGGAGGTGTAAAATAAAGAAAGGGACTTTTTTTTCACGTATGGTGGTCTTGTGAATTGGTGCAGGTCTATTGGAAAAGAATCATAAAAGGAAGCAAATAAAATGATCCACAACGAAGTAAAAAAAAAAAATCCACGTATGTGACATTCAGAGATTAGAACACCCGGATATAGAAATTTGCCTGTACAGCTTTGTGATTGCCAAAGACTGGAGAAAATATTCAGCATTAAAAATTGGAAGGACAAATTGTGGGATTATGTACAGATGGCCAAGATTTCTAGCAATTTAAAATATGAAAGTCATTAAATATTTGAAAGAAATTGGAAGCTGGCCTTAACATACTTGACGGGAGATCTTAAGAAATAAAAAACAAGAGGGATTTATTGAGCTAGAAGTATAGAGGGCTAACTAAAAAGTGCATAAACTCTACAGGAATCAGGGTTGTTGTATGTCTTTCGGGCTGTGTGGCCATGTTCCAGAAGCATTCTCTCCTGACGTTTCGCCCACATCTATGGCAGGCATCCTCAGAGGTTGTGAGGTATGAATCTGTGACAGAAGCCAAGGTGGTGGGTAGTGCTGGGGGTAGGTTGAGGTGTAATTGTACTGTGGCTGGCAAGTTGTCTATTTATGTGTATATGTTTGTAATGTATATGGTGGTGTACTACAATTTTATAATAAAATTATTTTTTAAAGAGAAAATGGCAGCAATTTTGTTCCTACATATATGGAAGAAAGTCCCATTGTGCAACAAGCCCAGATGATTATAACCCATGTTAGACTGCACTAGCAAGTTATTCAGGTTTAGCTCTTCACTAATAGATGGGAAAGTTGAGAGATCAACTCTTCACAAACAGTATATTCCTCTCCTGTTTTGTGCCCTAAGATAGTATGTCCAAGTGCTGATTTAAAGCACTATATATCCATAAAACAGGGTTAAAACAATTTAATACTGAAGACACAATTGCAAACAGTGCCAGCAAAGGGAAAAAAGAAGCCTAAAACAACCAGAATGCATGTCCAAAGAACTTTTAACTGAGGTAAGATTTAAAAGAGACATGCACAAGTACTGGAAAAGGGGGGAAATAATCAAAGAGAAATTCAAACAAATAACATATGTAGGAAAAAAGTTCATAAAGCTAAGGTACAAAATGAACTCAAGCTTGTCAGAGAGATTAAAACTAATAAAAAGGGGTTCTTTGGTTATGCCAGTAGAAAAGGGAAAAAGGAAATGGTAGGGCCCCTGTGTGGAGAAGATGGTGAAATGCTAATGGGATAGGGAAAAGGCAGAGCTTCTTTGCCTCAGTCTTCTCCAAAAAGGAGATTGGTGTTCAACATGAGCAATACAGAAGGGACAAGGTAATAGGGGAAATGCAACCCAAAATAAGTAAAGACATAGTTCAGGAATACCTGGCTACTCTAAATGAATTCATGTATCAATGGCCAGATAAACTACATCCAAAAGTATTGAAGGAGCTAGCAGAAGTCATTTCAGAACCACTTGCAATAATCTTTGAGAATTCTTGGAGAATGGGAGAAGTCCCAGCAGACTGGAGGAGTGGTGCAAATATTGTTCCTATCTTCAAGAAGGGGAAAAAAATTAGGACCCAAACAATTAGCATCCAGTCAGCCTGACATCAATATCAGGAAATATTCTGAACCAGATCATTAAGGAGGCAGTCTGAAATCACTTAGAAAGGAATGCTGTGATTACTTAAAGTCAACATGGATTTCTCAAAAACAAGTCATGCCAGACTAATCTTATCTCTTTTTTTCAATAGAGTTACAAGCTTGGTAGATGCAGGGAATGCTTTGGATATAGTATATCTTGATTTTAGTAAGGCCTTTGACAAAGTTCCCCAGGACTTTCTTGCAAGCAAACAAGTCAAATGTGGTCTAAGCAATACTACTATTAGGTGGATCTGTAATTGGTTAAGCAACTATGCCTAAAGGGAGCTCATCAATGGGTCCTCTTCGTTGTGGAAAGAAGTGACTAGTGGAGTGCCACAGAGTTCAGTCCTGGGCCCAATACTCTTCAACATAGTTATTAATGACTTGAAGGAAAGTTTAGAGGGCTCCCCCTCTATTCTGTCTTGGTCAGACCACACCTGGAATAATGTGTCCAGAGGAAGGCAACTAAAATGATCAAAGGTCTGGAGACCATGCCCTATGAGAAGCATCTTAAAGAACTGGGCGTGTTTAGCCTGCAGAAGAGAAGGCTGAGAGGAGACATGATAGGCATGTATAATTATGTGAAAGGGTGTCATAAGGAAGAGGGAGCAGGTTTGTTTTCTTTTGCCCTTGAAACTAGGAGCAATGGGTTCAAATTACAGGAAAGAAGATTCCACCTGAACATTAGGAAGAACTTCCTGACCGTACGAGCTGTTCAACAGTGTGGTGGAAGCTCCTTCCTTGGAAACTTTTAAACAGAGGCTGAATGGCCATTTGTCAAGAATACATTGATTGTACTTTTCCTGCATGGCAGGGTGTTGGACTAGATGACCAATGTGCTCTCTTCCAACTCTATTATTCTATGATTCTAATAAACTCAATGGAACATATGTATGAGCAGCTATGTATAAGATTATATAATCAGCCTGTGAGTACAACAGTGGCATTTAGATGAGAGGTTTTGATCAGTAAATGTTGAAAAGTTATAGGCTCCATGATATCTGACCATTTTTATTTGTTTTTAATCCAGAGTAGGATCCTTTCTGATACATGCCTAATTCACACTTTAGCCTTTGTACGATGCATCCACAAATTCTTTCCCAATGCCTGGAGGACAATATTTTGCATAGACATTACAGAATAACAGTTGTCCCCATTGCAGATAAATAACTTTGTATTTGAAGTTACTTTGAGGCTAGTTTGGAGGCAATTCTCTTTAGCCCTAGCCATCATTTGATCTACAAACTCTAATTAAACACATTTTAAAGATGAAATTAATGTAGGAGAAAAGTTGGAAAATATGTGATCTTACGGCATGTTCTTGGCCATCTAAATCATGCCTAACAAGATGTCTGAACTGAGCCACGGTGAACCTGGTCCTCTCTTGATATCTATGGTATGTTGCTTTGAACAGAGGAAGGCAGGATGAATGTTTCTATTGGGCTTGTACATCTTTGCAGAACAGAAGTGCATTTCATGAAAGTCAACTTAACCAAGCATCTCCACCCTGACCTTATCATCACCACAAATTGTCAACGTCTCTGGTGCACAATGTGAAGTGGATACAACACAGAAAAGAATTACCAGCTTTGCTTTGAAAAGGCAGTTATAATTGCATCAATATTTAATAGCAAGCAGAAGATATTATGCTGTAAGCACACAGCAAATAAAAAATCATTTAAAAACATTAGTATTATCAATAAAATGATGGATGTTCTTTCGGCTGTGGTCTTTCCTGGGATATCAGGACATGGGAAAAGCTGAGCTAATTCCAGCATTCTCTTTTCAGAGTTGTCCATAAGAAGTTCTCAAGCAGGTCATGATTATATCACCCTGCTGCTGATATATTTCCCAGAACTTAGGGTTCAAAGGTGTCCTGCCCCAACACCTGAGGAACTATATAGTAGCCATCAACAGTTTATTCTTCTTCATCTATTACCTTTTAAAGATATTCAAAGTTGCAACCACCTTTACATCTAACCTAAGTACTACTTCAATTTACATCCTTAATGAGCAGAAGCATTAATTAGTCCTTCATTTCCTTAGACAGGCTCCTCACAGTGTCTACACTACTACCATTTGAAGTATGCCTGTTTTAGTTGTCAGCAGAATAGATGCTGCTCCCAAGAGATTACTTGGATGGGAGGAATACTACTCATCTACTCACAAAAAACTTATTCTCCTCTTTGCAGATCTAGCACAACAAAGAACATTATGGGAGGCAGAGAGGAAAGGGATATTCTTCTCTCTCTTGAGAAGAAGCATGAGTACAATGATGTCATTCTGACCACATTTTTGAGGACATTTGTTCCATGTTTTATGACTGAGTAAACTTGCTTATAGCTGAACTGCATGGGTGCAATCATGAATAAATGAAATGAAAAGCATCATGTTGATTTTGATAATGCACCAACAGATAACAGCAACTGATTTTAAGAGACTGAAAATAGAATCATGTTCAAATAAATGCCCCTTTTCTTCTCAGAATCAAGTTAAAGATTAGTAAATGTTTCAGATGTAGCTGGCCTATTTGAGCCTCTCATTCCTTAACAGGTTAAATGAAGGAACAAACTAAAAATAAATGTTCCAGTGTTAATGCCAAAAATACTCATCCTATCTGTATCAGGTCTTCAGAAACACTTGGTAGTGCTATGACAGTCTTGTGCTGTACTCACTCTCCTGTTTCCCTTTTTTGAAAATTAACCAGATTCTTACCCACCTTTATAGATTTTATAGGAATGAACATTACACTAAAGAATACAGAATTATTCATTATCCTCATAAGCATTTCTTAAATATTATATGGACTCTAATGCTCATACCTGCCCATAGGCTATGCTGTCTAGGAAAGTCCAGTCCAATAACATTGGAATGTCTCAGTGCTGTTGTGTATGATTAACAGATTGCACCCATTTAAAAAATGGAATGGTCATACAGCCATTTGCAAGAAGCCAGGAAGTGTTCAGTTTTTTCTTTGTAGAAAATCTCCATGAGAAATCACTTCTATGGTCAAAGTAAACTGATAGAAGCACAGATCTGTATAGGTAGACCTTTCCATTGTTTAGTCAATCACTATTTAACAAGATGTCATCTTTTCAATTTCCCAAATCAGTTTTGCAGCAGTGATTTGTGGGCAGGGGACTCAAAAACAAAATAATGAACCACGCAGTTCCTCTTTTTCAAAAAGATACGCAAAGCAAAATATCAGATATCCCCTTCTGAACATATTCTTTCTATTCTAATGAGAATGTGTATATTACAGGACAAGATTCCAAGAAAGCCAAGTGGGGTCAGAACCTTATTTTAGCATTACCACATTTACATCATTTTACCAGTTATGTTTAATTTTAGTTATCCTAAGCTGTGTTCCCTGTCTTCTATTTAGACGGAATACCAGAAGTGCCTTTAAGATACCAAAAAAGAATGATATTGCATTGCCTCTGTGATTATTCTTGTTCTCCTTGGCTGTAGTCACTTGTAGATCTGCTAAGATCTACAGGTGGACTGGGATCCACTTGTAGTTAGATAGGGAGTCTGCAGCAGATGAGCAAGGGTTTCTGACTCCCAGTGGTTTAAAAATAGCAAAATATAAAATCCTCCTCTCCATCCTAAATTGAGTCAGGCATTTTGTGAGAAAAATACATGTGTGAAGCAATTTATGTGAGAGCTCCTATTGAAAAATACATTCTTGGCCTGAGCATGTGACAAAGGATACTTAATTTTACAATTCTATTTCTGTCTTCTTGACTTACTGTATTGTATCAGAGTCTAGTTGGTGGAACTTGGGTTCCAATTAAAAGCCAAGGAGGTCCCACAAGCCTAAAGCCTCCCCACTTTTGGTCTTCAGATCACCCTCTCATTTATTTTCATCCAGTGTTTATTATTATATCCATCTGAAAGTGCAAGTTTTCTAAACTAGAAATAAACTTTATAGTACTTCAGTACATGCACAAATGGAAATCAACTGTCTGCTTATAAGTTAAGATTTTATACATGGAGGTTCGTGGAAGTTGACTCTTCATAATAACATAAACAAATGAGAGATCAGTAGTGAAGCATACATAAAATATGACGTTATGATGACTCAGAAATCACAGAAGGCCAGTTCTAAACAAGCCTTGCCTTCTCTGTACATTCTCTCCACTGTAGATTTAATGCAGTATGTGGCTGGTTCCACACTGTCAAACAATGCAGTTTGAATTGCATTATATGGTAAGTGTAGAACCATATAATGCAGTTCATTGTCATTCAAACTGCATTATATTGTTCTACACTGAACATATAATGCAGCCCAAACTATAATTTTCAGCAGTGTAAAACCAGCCTGTGATAGCACTATGTTAAGGAATCATGGGAGTTATAGTTTTACAAGACCGTAAGCCTCCTCTGACAAAGAGTCCTGATCCTCACCAAACTACACCTCCCAGGATGCTACAGCATTGAGGCTTAGCAGTTAAAGTGATGCCCAACTGCATCCATATTCCACAGTCTAGATCACAGCTTTCCAAACTTGTTGTGACATGTTCATGTATCGATTGCAGTGTGAATGTGATGAAAAACCTCTGAGTCTATATGAAATAAGCTATAAGCCACACACAAATATAATTGAAAGTTTTTCATGAGATCTATTGTGTCTCCCATAGGTTTCATTCTTACAATTTAGGTATATGTCCCTCTCTCTTCTAAGGGGTTGGTTTAATGCCTCTGGTTTGCTGGCACCAATGGAATTGCTGTGTCACACAATTATGCATGTCTAAAAAGCACTATGTCAACAACAATGAAATTTTGGGATACTGTGAGTTTTCCGGGCTGTATGGCCATGTTCCAGAAGCATTCTCTCCTGACGTTTCACTAACATCTATGGCAGGCACCCTCAGTGGAGTGAGCTCGGTTGGAAACTAGGAAAGTGAGGTTTATATATCTGTGCAATATTCAGGGTGGGAGAAAGAATTCTTGTCTGAGGCAAGCGTGAATGTTGCAATTGACCACCTTGACTAGCATTTAATGGCCTTCCAGATTCAAATCCTGGCTGCTTCTTGCCTGAGGAAATCCTTTGAAATCCACAAGCATGTTGACAATTTCAACAGAAAGGAGGAAACCATGAAAATAAACAAAATCTGGCTACCAGTATTAAAAACACTCTAAAATCAGGACAGTAAATAAAGAACAATACTCAGAAAATTGGAATTCCAGACATGAAACAATCAGGACCAGCTAACACCTCCCAACAAAGGATTCCCCCAGGCAGTAAACAGTAAAACTTGAAGCTGAAAGCTATTCAGTGCTAATCAAGATGGCCAACTGAAACATTCACAACTGCCTCAAACAGGCAAGATTTCTTTCTCCCATCCTGAATATTCCACAGATATATAAACACCACTTGCTTAGTTTCCAATAGAGCTCACAACCTCTGAGGATGCCTACCATAGATGTGGGTAAAAAGTCAGGGGAGAATGCTTCTGGAACATGGCCATACAGCCTGGAAAACTCAGTGATTACAGCCATGAAAGCCTTTGACAACACATAAATATAATTGAAAGATTTTTGTGAGACATGTTGTGTCCCCCATAGGTTTTATACTTACAATTTAGGTATGTGTCCCTCTCTCTTATAAGGGTTTGGATTAATATCTCTGGTTTGCTGGCAGGAAGGAATTGCATTGTCTAAAAAGCACCTGTGGGTCCCCATATGTTTTTGTCTTCAACTCTCCGAAATCCTAACAGATGTTAAACCGGCTGGGATTTCTGGGAGTTGTAGGCCAAAACACCTGGGGACCCATAGGTTGAGAACCACTGGTCTAGATGCTCTCTGAGTGACCCCAAAGGGCAGTGAGTGCTAAGCCTTCTTCTCTGTGCGATGTGTGTGTTATGGAAAGAAGGCCTTGCCTCAATCCCCATGAGCTGTGGCTCTGCAGTTCCCAAAGGCGCACCCCATCTCCGCTTACCCATGTGGTAGCCATAGGGCGACTCGGCGGCCCCATCCTCCAGGCTGGCCAGGATCTCGCCCTTGCCCACGTCGCTGTCTCCAACCAGCAGGAACTTCAGCAAGAAATCGTAGGCTTTGGCGGGGCTACCCACGTGGTTCATCCTCCTCCTCCTCCTCCCTCCCTTCCTCGGTGCTGTCACACGGGGTTCTCCGGAGACGCGGCTCCCCGCGCCCAGGAGGGGCTCAGCGAAGGCATGCTCCAAGTCGGGTCCCCTCAACAGGACGCTCGCGGGAAGGAGGCCAGCGACCGCGGCTTCTTAGCGGCCTTTTTAGCCGCGCCATCCGCAGGGGCACGGCATCGGCAGTCGACAACCACCGAGGGCCGAAGGACTGACTGCCGGGGAGCCCTTCGAGGCGGAGATGTGTCTGTGAGGGACGCTCTCGGCTCCTGCACTCGCCGTCGAGTCGGCCTCAGGCGCAGCACTCCGTCACCTCAGCCCCAAGCGGCTCTCCTCCGCCCCTCTTCCCATTGGTCCGCTGCTCCTGCAGCCACGCCCATTGGGAGGGAAAAGAGACGGGTCCTCTTTTTTCATTGGTTAGAGCCCAACTCGGCGGCGACGCCCTCCCCCACTTGGGTATTGGCGACGCGAGCCCGGCCCCCTCGAGACCTGTCGGTTCGGTTGCTGGGGCCTTTCACCCGCCCGATTGGCTGGTGTGCCTGCCCGTCGCCTTGGCGCGTGGGAGAGGAGGGGCGGGGCAAGGGCGGTTGTGTTTACACATCGGAGGGTGAGGCATGTGCTGTGTGCGGTGGCGCGTGAGCGAGCGAGGCTTGAGGTCGCGGGTTCGAGACCGGCCTGGGGTCAGAAGGCAGTAAACAGCCACGTAATCACGCGCGCGCAAGCGTTGCCTGGGTGACACGGTTATCTGGATTGTTCACGTATCCTCTGGCAATTTTCCTAAAAGGAGCTGTCGAAGGCTTTCATGGTTGGAATCACTGGGTTGATGCGAGTTTTCCGGGCTCTATGACATGTTCCAGAAGCATTCTCTTTTGACGTTTCGCCCGCATCTATGGCAGACATCCTCAGAGGTTGTGAGGTATATTGGAAACTGGACAAGTGAGGTTTACTGGAAACTGGGCAAGTGAGGTTTATATATCTGTGGAAGGTCCAGGGTGGGAGAAAAAACTCTTGTCTGCCGGAGGCAAGTGTGAATATTGCAATTAATCACCTTGATTAGCATTGAAAAGCCTTGCAGCTTCAAAGACTGGCTGCTCCCTGCCTGGGGGAATCCTTTGTTGGGAGGTGTTAGCTGGCCCAGATTGTTTTATGTCTGGCATTTCCCTGTTTTCAGAGTGGTGATCATTATTGCTGTCCTGATTTTAGAGCTATATACACAGATATATAAACCTCACATGCCTAGTTTCCAACAGACCTCACAACCTCTGAGGATGCCTCTGAGTGAAACATCAGGAAAGAATGCTTCTGGAACATGGCCATACAGCCCAGAAAACTCCCAGCAAACCACTAAAAGGAGCTGATTTGAAAATTTGTTGGAAATGGAATGCAGTACTAGTCAAAGGAGTTTAGCTTGATGGATTATTGGAGGCTCCTTCTTTGGAGGTTTGTAAGCAGAGACTGAATGGCCATCTGTTGGCAGTGCTTTGAATGCGATTTTCCTGCATCTTGGCAGGAGGTTGGACTGGACAGCCCTTCCAACTCTGATTCTAAATTTAGATTTAGAATTATTTGACACTATTTAACAGTCCTCCCTCTATATCCAGGGATTTCACTATCCACGGCTTCAACCATCCATGGAGTCAATATATCTTCTATCTATATATATAAAAGAGTGATGGCATCACAGCAATTCACAAAACAACAAAAGTACACGCCCCCCAACCTCAAAATTTGACAACACAACCCATCATCCACGCCTCAAGGTTGATACAAACCAAAAAGAAAAGAAAAATAAAGTCCTAATTAGAGGGAGAGCAATAATTTTTTTATATCCAATTGCTGCCAGTTTAGAGGGCTAATCTCTGCCCACTTGGTTGCCTAGCAACCAAGAGACAGCCAGCTTTCAGTTAGGGGACAGGCCGATTTAGGCCTCACTTAGACTTCTTCCACAGATTATCTAATTTTCACTGGATTATATGGCAGTGTAGACGCAAGGCCCTTCCACACAGCTATATAACCCATTTATAATCTTATATTATCTGCTTTGCACTGGATTATCTTGACTCCACACTACCATATAATCCACTTCAGTGTGCATTTTATACAGCTGTGAAGAAGGAGCCTCATATAATCCAGTTCTAAGCAGATAATTTAAGATTAGAAATATACAGTAGAGTCTCACTTATCCAACGTAAACAGGCCGGCAGGATAAGTGAATATGTTGGATAATAAGAAGGGATTCAGGAAAAGCCAATTAAACATCAAATTAGGTAATTGTTATACAAATTAAGCACCAAAACATCATATTATACAACAAATTTGACAGAAAAAGTAGTTCCATGCGCAGTAATGCTATGTAGTATTTACAGTAGAGTCTCACTTATCCAACACTTGCTTATCCAACGTTCTGGATTATCCAACGCATTTTTGTAGTCAATGCTTTCAATATATCATGATATTTTGGTGCTTAAATTCGTAAATACAGTAATTACAACATAACATTACTGCCTATTGGACTACTTTTTCTGCAAGGCCATTACATCCTAATCATTTTTCCTAATTGCAGCATTCATACTTGCCTCCAACAAACAAAAAAAAACCAATCAGAAATATTGTATATTCACAACCTTTAGGAAATAATATCCCCTGATGGCGCAGCGTGTTAAAGTGCTGAGCTGCTGAACTTCTGGACCGAAAGGCCACAGGTTTGAATTGGGGGAGCGGAGAGAGCCCCCACTGTTAGCCCCAGCTTCTGCCAACCCAGAAGTTTGAAAACATGCAAATGTGAGTGCATCAATAGGTACTGCTCCGGCGGGAAGGTAACGCCGCTCCATGTAGTCATCCCACATGACCTTGGAGGAGTCTGCGGACAACGCCGGCTCTTCGGCTTAGAAATGGAGATGAGCACCAACCTCCAGAGTCAGACACGACTGGACTTAATGTCTGGGGAAAACCTTTACCCTTGACCTTAACTACCACCAATTCCTCAATACTTTATTTCCCATACCACCATACTTCGCCACAGCAACGCGTGGCCGGGCACAGCTAGTATATATAAAAATGTAATGTGTGTTTTTCCCGTGGAGTAAACAACAAAACCTCTGAACCAAATCACACCAAATTTGGCCACAAAATACATAGTCATCCAATCTATGTTTTTCAATCAAATAAACCTAGGAATATAAAGTCAAAATAAAAAAAACACCAAAAACACAAAGGGGTAGGGGGAGAAGGATGAGGAAGAGCCATTCTCTCCCTGGCTGCCAGTCAGAAGGCTAGGCCCTGCCCCCTTTAGGCTCCGCCTACTTTATGTCATAGGAACCCCCTCAGCCACAAGGGGGCGGGGGGGGGGGAGATAGGGTTTACTTAGGCCTCTTCCACACTGCCTATAAAATACAGATCATCTGATTTAAACTGGATTATATGGCAGTGTAGACTCAAGGCCCTTCCACCCAGAATGCCAAGGCAGATAATCCACAGTATCTTCTTTGAACTGGATTATCTTGAGTACACACTGCAGTATGATCCAGTTCAGTGTGGATTTTATATACCTGTGTAGAACATATAATCCAGTTCAAAGCAAATAATATACTATTATAAATATAATATATAAGAATCACTGTGGTATAACAAAACAGAACCATATCATCTCTAAAATCAGGACAGTAAATAAAGAACATCACTCTGAAAATGGGAATTCCAGACAGGAAACAATCAGGGCCATCTAACACCTCCCAACAAAGGTTTCACCCAGGGAGGAAGCTGAGGAGGGAGAGAAATAGTGTGTATTATCAAAGTTATTATTATTATTATTATTATTATTATTATTATTATTATTATGTTGCTGTGAACCATGAAAATGAACACAATCTGCCTCTAAGTATTAAAAAACTCTAAAATCACAACAGTAAATAAAAAAACAACACTCTGAAAACAGGAATTCCAGACCTGAAAC
Organism: Anolis carolinensis; assembly: GCF_035594765.1. Classification (NCBI taxonomy): domain Eukaryota; kingdom Metazoa; phylum Chordata; class Lepidosauria; order Squamata; family Anolidae; genus Anolis; species Anolis carolinensis. Next base: position 145,377,043 of record NC_085842.1, on the reverse strand, counting down.
AATCAGGGCCAGCTAACACCTCCCAACAAAAGATTCCCCCAGTGAGGAAGCAGCCAGGCTTTGAAGCTGAAAGGCCATTACATGCTAATCTTTCTGGCTAATTGCAGCATTCATACTTACCTCCAAAAAGAAAAAAAAGAAAAAAAAGAACCAGAAATATTGTATATCCACAAGCTTGAAGAAATAACATATATTACCACCAATTCCTGAATACTGTACTTTATTTTCCATACCACCAGACTTCGCCACAGCAACGTGTGGCCGGGGACAGCTTATACATACACACACACACACGCATATATATACATATATAAATCCCAAAGGCAAAAAATTATTTTGTAATTTTATATAAGTTTTCCACTATGTTGAGGTCCCAAACCAAGCAAATAAATAGGCACATTTATTGCAGTGCAATAAAAAGTTAATTGTCTGTTTATCACTCACAATATATTGAACAATTATTCAATGGAAGAAGATGGAAAAGTTAAGTGTCTTTCTGGTAGGCCCAAGGTCATGGAGGAGAACCTATGGTGCTCTATATATTTTTGGGCTTCAGATTCAGCCTGAGTTAACATAGACGGTGACCGGGGTCAATACAATGGAATCCTGGGAGGCACCAAGCAAAGAAGGCTAAAGGCCCTGTAAAGCTATAACTCTCACAATTCCCTAGCATTGAGCCAAGGCAATTAAAGTGCTGTCAGACAGGATTTATGCCAGTAACTCAATTATAACTTTTTGTGACTGAATTATATTGTACTGGATGCAGATGGTTATCAGTTATTTTACATCCCTACACTATGCTTATAGTTGGAATCCATTTTTTTTTTTTAGCATTTCTCCAGAGCTTTTAATATGTAGCAGTTCTTGTGATTAAACCTTATGACAATTGAGGCCATGCAATAAGCTTTCAGTAAGGTCTAACATCTCTGATGGATCATTTGGTCTTACAATGCCAGCAAAACAAAACTCTTCATTTGATAGAGACTTTTACATTATAAACAAACAGATGCTCTGGTCTCTCTCTGGAATGGAGAGATGACTAGGGCAATAGACACGATCGCTCTGGAGCTTCCCCTCTCAAGTAACCGAGCTAAACCAGCTCCTTGGTTTACTGAGGAGCTGGCAGCAATGAAGCAAAAGAAGAGGGAACTAGAGTGTGTTTGGTGATCAGAGTATAACGAGTCAGACCGAACACGGCTAGGCTCCTATCTTAGGGCATATGCCGCAGCAATCAAAGCCGCAAGGAGAATCCACCTTGTGGCCGACATTGTGTCCGCACAGAACCGTCCGACGGCGCTGTTCCGTGACATCAGAGGGTTGTTAACTCCCACCAATCAAGGTGGGAGTCCTGATAACTTGGCAGCCCGCTGTGAAGCATTTGCTCAGTTCTTTGCGGACAAAGTCGCTCTGCTCCGTTCCGACTTTGACACCATATTCACGGCAGTCTCTGAGGATGTACCGAGTGCACTTGCTTGTCCCGTTTTGTTGGATTCATTTCAATTGGTTGAGCTCGAGGATGTGGACAAGATCCTTGGAGAGGCGAGACCGACCACATGCATCCTGGACCCCTGCCCTTCCTGGCTGGTGAGAGAAGCCAGAGGGGGTTTGGCCGAGTGGGTGAAGGTGGTGGTGAATGCCTCCCTCCGGGAGGGTAAGTTTCCAGTGAGCCTAAAAATAGCTGTGATCAAGCCGCTGTTGAAAAAGCTATCACTGGATCCCACTCAATTTGGAAACTTTCGGCCCATCTCCAATCTCCCCTATTTGGGCAAGGTCTTGGAACATGTGGTTGCTTTGCAGCTCCAGGGATTTTCTGGATCCAGCACAGTCTGGCTTCAGGTCAGGGCATGGTACCGAGACAGCCTTGGTCGCCTTAGTCGATGATCTTCGCCGGGAACTGGACAGGGGGAGTATGTCCCTGCTGGTTCTGCTGGACCTCTCAGCGGCCTTCGATACCGTCGATCATGGTATCCTTCTGGGAAGCCTCGCGGGAATGGGACTTGGAGGTACTGTTCTGCAGTGGCTCCACTCATTCCTGGAGGTTCGGTCCCAGATGGTGTCATTGGGGGATGCCTGCTCGGCCCCACAACCGTTGACTTGTGGGGTCCCGCAGGGTTCTGTATTGTCTCCCATGTTGTTTAACATCTACATGAAGCCACTGGGAGAGATCATCCGGAGTTTCGGGGTCCGGTGTCATCTGTACGCAGATGATGTCCAGCTCTGTCACTCCTTCCCACCTGTCACTAAGGAGGCTGTTCAGGTCCTGAACCGGTGCTTAGCCGCTGTGTCGGACTGGATGAGGGCCAACAAATTGAAATTGAATCCAGACAAGACAGAGGTCCTCCTGGTCAGTCGGAAGGCCGAACAGGGTATAGGGTTACAGCCTGTGCTGGATGGGGTCACACTCCCCCTGAAGGCGCAGGTGCGCCTGGAGCCCCAGGTCTCGGCGGTGGCCAGGGGAGGCTTTACACAGTTAAAACTTGTGCGCCAGCTGCGACCGTACCTTGGGAAGCCGGACTTGGCCACGGTGGTCCACGCTCTCGTTACATCCTGTTTAGACTACTGCAACGCACTCTACGTGGGGCTGCCTTTGAAGACTATTCAGAAGCTTCAATTAGTCCAATGGGAGGCTGCCAGGTTAATAACTGGGGCGGCGTACAGGGAGCGTACCACTCCTCTGTTACGCCAGCTCCACTGGCTGCCGATTAGCTACCGAGCACAATTCAAGGTACTGGCTTTAGCCTATAAAGCTCTAAACGGTTCCGGCCCAGCTTATCTGTCCTAACGTGTCTCCCGCTACAACCCACCTCAAAGCTTAAAATCATCAGATGAGGCCTTGCTCACGGTCCCATCAGCCTCACAGGTGCGGCTGGCGGGGACGAGAGACAGGGCTTTTTCAGTAGTGGCTCCCCGTCTATGGAACGCCCTCCCCAGTGAAGTCAGGCAGGCTCCCTCCCTCCTATCCTTCCGTAGGAAGATTAAAACTTGGTTGTGGGGCCAGGCTTTCGAATAACAATTAGCAGCGTTAATTATTATTATGTACGCTGGAACTCAATCGACAGACCCAGTCTTTTAAAATTGAACACGCCCATCTGTATTTTAGAATGTGGTTTATGAATGTTCGATGTAAGTTAATGATTTTTAACTGTTTTATAGTGCATCATACAATTTTTATATATGTGTTTTATTGTCAGCCGCCCTGAGTCCCCTGTTGGGTGAGAAGGGCGGGATATAAATATTGTAATAAATAATAAATAAATACCATGTTTCCTTTTAAGGTCTTACACAAAACGGTGCAATTACATGAAGATTAATCCCTTTGTGTAGGATTAGACATGTTTTCTAGTTCACAATTTAATTACTGAGGCATAGTCTAACCTCACCGTAATGGAATTAAGCAAAGAGAAATGGGTCAGCTCTATGCACATTTCCTTGGGTCCATGTCTAATTTAATGTCAGAAGGCTGCCCTGTCCAATGTAAATGTTACACACAAAAGAGCTTGTATTTGTTATGGCACCAGTATCCTACATGTTGCTAAAATAATGACATAGGTAATGTAGGTAGATGTTTACTTCCAAGGTGTTTCAAATTTCAAATACAATGTATGTTAGTAGCATAGAGGCCCCTTCTACACAGCCATATAAAATCCAGATTATCTGCTTTGATAATCTGGATTATATGGCAGTGTAGAAGGGGCCTCAGATAGAGGTTCTACAGTTTTTTGTACTTTAAATTTGTGGGGCAAGAAAATTCAGATTGCAGTATTTCAACATCCATATGTGTCTGAAAATGTCAAAATTTTAACCTACCATAAGTACTTTTTAAAATGGCAGTTTTCATAATGTTTTACATGATGCATTTGTCCACTTCTTGATTCTCACCCTGCATATCCTTAATAAAGATATCAATTAATTTCCATTTCAATTTTCTGTTAGGAGATACTAGGCCCTAGCTGCAAGGGGAAAATAGCAGGCATTTTTGGGATGCTGCTGTTAAATTATATCAAATTGAGAGCAGGATATATGTGAGTTAATACCAATTATCTGAAGTATATTTGCTCTTCTGTTCAAGTCTAGGAATTTTACATACAATTAGCCCGCAGACTGAATACACACACGTAATTGAAAACCATCGTTGATAATTATGTCAGACCATTGTCTGTTTTGAGATTCAAGACATATATTCCAGAGATACAGGCCCCTTCCACACAGCTGTATAAAATCCACATTGAATTGGATTATATGGCAGTGTGGACGGAGCCGCCCTGAGTCCCCTTTGTGGGTGAGAAGGGCGGGGTAGAAAGTTTGTAATAATATAAAAATAAATATTATGGGATTTTTTGGTCTTGATATTCTGTGTTATATGGCTGTGCGGAAGGGCCCAAAATCTTTTGATTCCCTTCTCCTGAGTTATTTTATCACCACTAGATTTGCCTATAGCTTTACCCCATCCAAAGCCTGCTCCTCTTCATGAATAATAATGTATATATTTCTATTTGCTTAGAGCTCCCTTCCCTTTAAATGTATAAAATATTGTATCTTTAAACAAGACTTTCCCCCAAGACACAATGTACTACTTTAATTATTATTGGCTGCAGCCAATCATAAAAATACAAAATATGTAGTATCTCTCTTTTCCTCTCTTTAGTTTTCTTAAATTCTTAGGGACCAGGATGTTTCTGTAGTTATCATGAGTTCCTACCATATAAATCATGTCTAGAGAATAAATTGACAGGAAGTCACTCGAGAATACAACACATTACTTATTTTTTATTGATTAATGACCGAAGTCATTCAAGTAGGGATCTTCAGAGTTTGAACCAATGGTATCAATTTAATTGAGGCCCCTTCTACACTGCCATATAAAATCCACATTATCCGATTTGACCCCGATTATATGGCAGTGTAGACTCAGATAACCCAGTTAAAATTAGATAATGTGGATTTTCTGCTTTGACAACCTAGATTATCTGGCAGTGTGGAAGGAACCTAAGATATTTTTATTGCCTGACACATCTAATAACATTTAGAAGTCATCTTGAAAATCATCAACTTCGCTGTAAAATTATTTACTCCTTTCCCTGCTCTTTACTTTTAAAAGCTTCTTTCAGTCATTGGAGGAAATCTGTTATTGTTTCCAAGTGACCTATCTCTTTATTCAAAAGAATTGTATAATAAAGAATTTTATAATAATCTGTACACAGAAAATCTTTAATAAAAACTATATAAAATGTAAAAAAGAATTGTGGGTTTAACTTTGGTGCATTTATTATTTATCAATTTGATTTCTAATTTGATTAATATGGTATCTCTAGGAATCTAAAGGTTCCTATCTCCAGAGAGGGAGGTATGTAATGTCCATATGCCTTGGCATTTCTGTGTTTGAGATAACAAGGAGACATTTATGTGGTTATGACAGACAAGAAGGCAGATTGTGTAGCTTTAATATTCTGTTTATTATTATTTTGTTCCATGAGATATTTTAAAAACTGTCATTGATCTTTATCTTATCATCTTCCGTTGCCTGTAAAATGATATCCGTGTTAAGAAGATATAGTGGTTTAGCATTGCTTAGACATTTCCTTCTTAGAACAGAATTAGAGAATTCAGTGATAACATGGTCTGCCATTTAAAATCTGATCTGTGTCAGCATATAATCAGCACTTTGGGAAGATGACTTGTACAAATGCCCACCTTCTTCTGCCTACTCAGAAATACTTAAGAAAATAATACTGTGGCTTCCAGTCTACAAAGAGAAGTTATGTTTTCCATTTAGCCATTTCAACCTAGCAAATGGAAAGCAGCACATACCAATTACATTCTCTTTTCTGGCAGATATTGTCAGGCAGTATGCAGCTGCTGTCCTTTTTTAATTTGGTATGTATATATTAACTGATGACTCATGCAATAATTCTAGCTTGGGAAGCCAGCTGCTCTACATAAATAAACCTTAATGAAACAGAAAGGTAGCCACAAAGGGTGTCCCTGGAATTTTAGTATGTTCCAGAAATGATATCCCCGATAGTGAAAGTTGTGGCAGAATGTATTTTGGGCATTAATCTGGATAATTCCATACAGTAGTGAGTGCTCTGTTTTGTATGTTGTATGTAAGAGAGATTATGCCTAGGGAGAATCTCAGCCTTGTTTTTAATTGAATGAAACATCTGGAAAACGGGCATGCCTTTTTCTCATGGTCCCCAGTTCCTGTTTTATACAGATCCATTTTGTCCAGTTTTTGCTCTGTTTTGAGGGAGTTGATGTGGAAATATTGCAGCAAAAGTATCTTGTTTAAATATACAGGCAGTTTCAGAAGTACAAACATCTGACTTACAAATGACTCACAATTAAGAACGGGGAGAGGCAAAAGGAAATAAGAGAAATCTACCCTTAAAGAAGGGAAATTCACTCCTGAAAGAGTTGTCATGGGGAAAAGGTGTCTCCACTGAAGCTTTATCACCAATTCATGTTTCCACAACAAGCCAAATGTTTCAAATGCCAGTTGTCACAGGGACACCAAGTGAGGGGAAATCTTCTGAACAGGGGCCCAGACAGCAAAACAAACACCACAGGTGTGTTAACCCTTCCTTGTGCTATTCAAAACACACACTCCATATATTACACTTTTAAAATGTACCTGTTCCAACTTACATGCAAATTTAGTTTAAGAGCAAATGTACAGAACCTATAGAGAATTCTCCCAAAATAGCAGAGTATCCAAAAATACAAACAGGATACTTAATTGAGCAGTCGGATCACAGCAAGCAGAAAGGTGAAGTGTTGCTGTAAAAGAATCCTTGCGCTTCTGAGGCATAGATGCAGAGTTCAATCTTTAAAGTTTTAAAAAAAGGGTTATTAAAAAAATAAGAATTACATTTCTTGATAGAAACGTATTGGGTCTAAGCTTCTCTTTAACTCCATTATTTCTAAGGTTCAAAAAAGGAAAAGCTTCCAAACACTATGTTTCTTCAAACACTCAGGGTAGAGAGAGGTCTGAGTGCAAAGATGGGGGAAAAAGCAAATACTTAAGCAAAGGCATGCAACCTGAAGAGTATCCATGCTACACCACCAATCAGGATGACAATAGAAAGAAAGGGCGAGAAAAATATATATGATATGATACCTTCCAACCAGGCCTGGCCCAACATGGAGGCCATTGAAGCCCCCGCTTCGGGCGCACGGTCCCCAGGGGCGCCGTCGAGGTCCCCCCCCCCCCCCGGCAGGGACCATGGGCTCGCTCGCCACTGAACAGCCGGGCCAGGGCGAGCGGCACGGGAGGCGGGGCCACGTCTGGGCAGTGCCCTGCCTCCCACGCCATGTGCCCTGGCCCCGCCTCCCACGCTGCGCGGGAGGTGGGGTCAGGCCAAGCTGCGCGGGAGGTGGGGCCAGTTTTCTGACACGGTTGCTGTCAGTTTTCCGGGCCGTGTGGGAACATGGCCATTGGCCATACTACCCGGAACACTCACAGAGACCCAGTGATTTTGGCTATGAGTTTTTGACAAGATTCTTTTAATAGGGACTGAAAACTAATACAGGCAGTCCTTGAGTTACAAACATCCGATTTGCAAAAGGTTCAAAGCTAAGAACAGGGAGGGGACAACCTGAAGTGAGGAAATACACTTCTGAAATACTTATCATAGGAAAAATGTGTCTCAGCTGAAGCTGTCTCACCAATGTGTTGTCGAAGGTTTCATGGCTGGAATCACTAGGTTGCAGTGAGTTTTCCAAGCTCTATGGCAGGGGTCCTCAAACCTTTTAAGCAAAGGGCCGGTCCACAATCCTTCAGGCTGTTGAGGGGCCAAATTATCACTTTTTAAAAATATGAACAAATTCCTTTGCACACTGCATATGTCTTATTTGTAGTGCAAAAAAAAAAAACAATAATGAAAGAACAATACAATCTTTAAAAACAAAAACAATTTTAACCAACATAAACCTATCAGGATTTAAATGGGAAGTGTGGGCCTTCTTCTGGCCAATGAGATAGTCAAGTTAATTAGGATTGTTGTTGTTGTTGTGTGCCTTCAAGTCATTTCAGACTTTGGGCAAGCCTAAGTCTAAAACTGAGAGTGGGGGCCAGGTAAATGACCTTGGAGGGCCGCATCTGGCCCCCGGGGCCTTAGTTTGGGGACCCCTGCTCGATGGCCATGTTCCAGAAGCATTTTCTCCTGACGTTTCTCCCACATCTATGGCAGGCATCCTCAGAGGTTGTGACGTGTTGGAAACTAGGCAAACGGGGTTTATATACTTGTGGAAAGTCCAGGATGGCAGAAAGAACTCTTTGTCTGTTTGAGGCCAGTGTGAATGTTGCCATTGATCAGCATGATTAGAATTGAATAGCCTGGCAGCTTCAAGCCCTGGCTGTTTCTGCCTGGGGGGATTATTTATTTATTTATTTTTATTTACAGCATTTATATTCCGCCCTTCTCACCCCGAAGGGGACTCAGGGTGGATCACATTACACATATAGGCAAACATTCAATGCCTTTTAACATAGAACAAAGACAAACAAACCGGCCCGGGCCTTTGTTGGGAGGTGTTAACTGGCCCTGATTGTTTCTTGCAACATGCATACCTGCTTCAAACAGACAAGAGTTCTTCCTCCCACCCCAGACATTATTCCACAGCTATATAAACCCCATTTGCCTAGTTTCCAACAGACTTCACAACTTCTGAGGATGCCTGCCATAGATGCAGACGAAACGTCAGGAGAGAATGTTTCTGGAACATGGCCATACAACCCAGAAAGCTCACAGCAACCCACTTTCGACAAGGCTTTGCGTACTTTCGATAAGCCCTTGCCTGCTGATTGGCTGCCTTCGTCCTCCTCTTCCTTCCCATTGGCTGAAGCGCGCAGAGAGGCCTGATTATGGCGGCGGGGACTGAGAGTCCGTGACTGAGGAGGGCCGTTCTCTCCCCTAGTCCCCGCTCAGGATGGAGGCGGCCTTGAAGCGGGAGCTGGGCACCTCGGTGCTGCGCCCGGCGGGCCACTCCGGGGGAGGCTGCATCAGCCACGGAGAGAGCTTCCACACGGACCACGGGCGCCTCTACGTCAAGAGCAACGCCCGCCCCGAGGTAGGGCCCGGGTTTGGGGGAAAGGACCCCCACACTGGAATGAATAGGGTTCGGCCCCACCCCAGCTGCCATGGCTCAGTGCTGCGGAGTCCTGGTTGGGGCAGAGAGGGCGCGAGGCCTAGCCCAGCCGCCCCCTCCCAGGATCCCAAGGTCTTGAGCCGGTGGGCTGTTAGGGATTGTGGGAGTTGAAGTCCAGAACACCTGGAGGGCCCAAGTTTGCCCATGCCTGATCTACACGGACGGTGGAATTTGACTCACTTTGTTGCCACTTGGAACTGATACTGCTCAACACTATGGCCTTATGGGAGTTGCAGTTTTGCAAGGCCTGGAGCCTTCTCTGCTCACGAGTGCTGGGGACTCTTCAAACTATAAATCTCAGGATTCCATAGCACTCAGCCATGGCATTCATTCTACAGTGTAGATGCAGGCTGAGTAAATCAAAGTGTAGAGTTTTCCACAAATGAAAAGCTACAAGCAGCTCGTATAAGTGTTGTCGAAGGCTTTCATGGCCGGGATCACAGGGTTGTTGTATGTCTTTCGGGCTGGAACATGGCCACACAGCCCGAAAGACATACAACAGCTCGTATAAGATTAGGGATTATGTGTTGTCGAAGGCTTTCATTGCCGGAATCACTGGGGGGGCTTCCACACAGCCCTATATCCCAGAACATAGAGGCAGAAAATCCCACAATATCTGCTTTGAACTCGGTTATCTGAGTCCACACTCAGATAATGTAGGATTTTCTGCCTTTATATTCTGGGATATAGGGCTGTGTGGAAGGGCCCTGGGTTGTTGTGAGTTTTCTGGGCTGTATGGCCATGTTCCAGAAGCATTCTCTCCTGACCTTTTGCCCACATCTATGGCAGGCATCTCCAGAAGTTGTGATTAGGGATTTGTAAGAAGGCTTTCCTGATCAGAGCATTGAGTTGTCTGAGGGCCCTTCTACACAGCCATATAACCCAGATTATCAAGGCAGGAAATCCCACATCTGCTTTGAACTGGATTATATGGCAGTATGGACTCAGATGACCCAGTTCATAGCAGATATTGTGGGATTTTCTGCCTTGATATTCTGGGTTATATGGCTATATGGAAGGGCCCTGACACTCTCAAATTCCTGCTCTGCTCACAGTAGAAAATAGTCACTTGCTAGAGCGGGGGAGAGAAACAATTGGAAGAGGGCCATTTAGCTGATAGAACAAATGAAATCACCCATGACCCAGCAGTTTGCTACACAATTGCTTTTATGTTCTGTGGTATCTCTTCCTTATCCTGATTCAGTGCTGCGAAGGCAAATATATCCACAACCAAACTTCTGGGTTTGTGCAGCAGCAGAAATGTAAATGGGGACATATACAATGCTGAGTTAAAAGGTTTTGCCTCCTGTATCATAAAAATGTTATGAATGAACATATAACAGGAGAAGTTGCTATATATCATAGCCTGAACTATCCTCTACACAAAACTACAGTTCAACATAGTCAGCATCAATTTGTACACATTTGCGCCATTGTTTAACCCAGGCATCCAAACTATTTTGGAAAAATTCAGGGTTTTGCTTCATGACCCATAATTTTAAAGCTGTTTTAACGCCATTCAAATACAGTAGAGTCTCACTTATCCAAGCCTCGCTTATCCAAGCATCTGGATTATCCAAACCATTTTTGTAGTCAATGTTTTCAATATATCGTGATATTTTGGTGCTAAATTCGTAAATACAGTAATTACTACAAAGCATTACTGCATATTGAACTACTTTTTATGTCAAATTTGTTGCATAACATGATGTTTTGGTGCTTAATTTGTAAAATCATAACCTAATTTGATGTTTAATAGGCTTTTCCTTAATCCCTCCTTATTATCCAAGATATTCGCTTATCCAAGCTTCTGCTGGCCCGTTTAGCTTGGATAAGTGAGACTTTACTGTAATTGAATCTGAGACCACGTAGGTTGTCTTTTGGACCTCTGAAATTGATGGTGACTATGTTGAACGGTAGTTTTGTGTGGAGGACAGTTCATGCTATGATCTGTAGCAACTTCTGCTGTTATATGTTCGTTCATAACGTTTTTATGATGCAGGAGGCAAAACCTTTTGACCCATCCGTGTATATAGGCATGGCTCCATTGATTCTGTTTCCTCCCTTTCCAGATTTCTGAAGCCCTGAACTGTAGGTTGAGTATCCCTAATCTTAAATTTAAAGTGCTCCAAAATTATCCATATCATGGCTAAGATATGCTTTCTGATAGTACTCATGCTTGGTTTCGTGCACAAAATTATTAAAACAATGGTGTTTAAAATTACCTTCCAGCTATGTATATAAAGTGAACATGAAACAAAAATGAAGTTTGTGTTTAGACTTGGGTCCTGTCTCCAGGATATCTCATTATGTATATGCATTATGCAGATATCCCAAAATCTGGGAAAAAAGATTCAAAATTGAAAACACTTAAGTATTTTGGATAAAGGATACTCATCCTATATTGGCCAGGTTACTTTGATTGGTTTATTTCATTGTAAAAGGGAATTGAATTGCTTGGATATATAAAAAAGGTTTTATTTTACAAAGATCAGAAATTGCTAGAAGCTGACTATAGAATTGCTCTGGAAACCTAAAGATTCCTTCAGATGTGTTCTCTCTGGAAACTTCTAAGGCCAGATCTCCACTACCATATAAAATCCAGATTATCTGCTTTGATAATCTGGATTATCTGGCATTGTAGATCCAGCCTAAATCTTCCAGCATGATGAGAGGACGTTGACCACAGAGTTACACTAGAGGACCTAGAGATTTCTACATAGAACGGTTTTGATCAAATCTGTAAATAATCAAATCAGCAAAAGTCAAAACTGCAAATATGAGGGGCAAACTTACATTATATTATTATTATTATTATTATTATTATTATTATTTTATTATTTCTTTTACCTTGTACCTCCTTAACAACCTCCTTAACATAACAAGTTATAGAGAAGAGTACATGCCTTGAAATCTTAGAAAGGAATTATTGACTGGCCTTGGTTCATTGGCACATGTTTATTGAAAATAAATTAAGAAAAAAAGCTTTCCTGTTCACACATGAAGTGGAGAGGGGTCATTATTGTCTGGTTTTTATCTCAAAAGGGATGTGCAGCTGAAGTGAGTGGAGAATTGAAACCTGCACCACTATTTTGGTAGCTCCATTATTTAAAGTGCTTTCCCACCATTTTTGCTTGGATATTGAAAATAAACTGGGCTGAGAGAAAGATGTCAACACAAGTGTATTAATGGAAGAACCAGTAAATCTTACACTTTAGAGTACTTCTAAGAGCCTTTTATTTTTATCTGACAGGCCAGAAGAATGTTTGATGGCGAAATGGCAAGTCTAACGGCCATTTTACAAACTCACACAGTGAAAGCTCCTAAACCTATGAAAGTTATTGATCTGCCAGAGGGCGGTGCTCTGCTTGTGATGGAGCATTTGGATATGAGGGGTTTAAACAGGTAAATTTAACATCTCAGTGTGATTTAGTTGCCCACTTGAGGACAAATAACAGTGATTCCATATCCTAAAAACAAGTGAATTATAAAGAACTTATTCATATATGTAAGCTAGAATTGGGTGATATCTTAATGCCCCAATTATTTTTATGTAGCCTTCCAAATACATTGCAGAAGATTCTACTTTCATTTTAAAAGTTACATTTATTGTCCTTGTGCCTCAATCTCTTTTGAAACCTACATGTCACCATACACTAACCCAATGTTAGTGTATTGATCTGAGGTAAGATAGTAAATTGGTTTATTTGCATTGGGGTGGTGATGTATTTGCTCTAATGAGATGCCTTGAACCCCAGAAAGGAAGAATATGAATGAAAAACATAATATCTTTTTATGAGCTTAATGCCTGAAGATAATATTTTTCTACAAGCAAAATACATGTAGATAATCTCCACATTAACTAGCATATGAAGTGGTTTAAATGCTGCATTAGAAGACCAGGATTTGAACCTCCGCTTGGCCATTTATTTATTATTTATTTACAGCATTTATATTCTGCCCTTCTCACCCCGAAGGGGACTCAGGGCGGATCACATTACACATATAGGCAAACATTCAATGCCTTTTAACATAGAACAAAGACAAACAAACATAGGCTCCGAGCGGGGCTCGAACTCATGACCTCCTGGTCAGAGTGATTCATTGCAGTTAATTGCACTGGCTTGCTCTCCCGCCTGCGCCACAGCCCGGGCCATGGAAACTCACTGGGTGATCTTGGGCAAATCACACTTTCTCAGCCTTAGAGAAAAGTAAAGGCAAAATTACTTGAGTAAATTCTATATAATATATAATAATATATAATAAATATATAATATATAATAAAAATACAATAATATATAATAATATATAGTATATAGTCTAGACTGGACTACTGTAATGTGCTCTACGTGGGGCTTCCCTTGAAGACGGCCCGGAAACTACAATTGGTCCAGCGCTCGGCTGCCAGGTTAATTATGGGGGCGAGTTACAGGGAGAGATCTACTCCCCTGTTCAAGGAGCTCCACTGGCTGCCTTTTATTTTCCGGTCCCAATTCAAGGTGTATACCATCACATATAAAGCCCTAAACGGTTTGGGACCCACCTACCTTCGTGACCGTATCTCCTACCACAAGCCTACACGATCCCTTCGCTCATCAGGAGAAGCTTTCCTGTCCCCACTCCCGAAATCCCAGACCCGCCTTGTGGGAACAAGGGAGAGGGCCTTTTCTGCTGTGGCCCCCCGATTGTGGAATTCTCTGCCTGCTGAGATTAGGCAAGCCCCCACACTAGCAGCCTTCAAGAAAGACTTGAAAACATGGCTCTTTCGCTGCGCTTTTGGAGAGTAACCATTTTATATTTCTTTTCCGTTGCTCCCTCTAATATCTATCCTCCAGAATACCCCACTCCCTTATGACCCTGTTCGCTGTGGTTTTTATTTTTATGTCTTTCTCACCCCGAGTTTTAACTTAATGTTCATGTGGTCTGCCCTTGTTTTTATTGTCTCCTTGTTTTATTTTGTAATGGATATTATTTACTGTATTGTTTATTGTATTGTGTTGTGCTGTTCTTTTATATGCTGTTTACATTGTATTGTTTTGGGCGTGGCCCCATGTAAGCCGCCCCGAGTCCCCATTGGGGAGATGGTGGCGGGGTATAAATAAAGTTTTATTATTATTATTATTATATACATATAATATTAATATTATAATAATGTAATACAATATACTTCAATACTAATAATTATACAATATAATAATAGTTATATATTATATATTACATGTAATATTACTAATATTACAGCATAGTGGTATAGTACAATATAGTAATATATAATGCTAATATTGTGCTATTCTAATAATATAAAATATATTGTGTGTACATAAAATTTGTAAGCCGCTCTGAGTCCCCTTTGGGATGAGAAGGGCGGGATATAAATGTAATAAAAAAATAAAAAAATAAAATTCTGTCTGTAAAACTCACATGTGATTGCCTTAGAGTTGCCATAAGGCATAAATTACATGAAGGCACATAACAACAATTTCCTTAATGCAAAAATGAAATCCTTGTTCGAACTAACAATTACTTCAGTGTTAACATATTTTTATCCAAGATGCTGGCTACACCTAACTGTTGACAAGCTGGAATGTGTCCAGAGGAGGGCAACTAAAATGATCAAGGGCCTGGAGAACAAGCCTATGAGGAATGGCTTAAAGAGCTGGGCATGTTTAGCCTGCAGAAGAGAAGACTGAGAGGAGATATGATAGGCATGTACAAATACGTGAGGGGAAGTCTCTCCCCTGGACTGTGGTGGAGGTTCCTTCTTTGGAGGCTTTTAAGCAGAGGCTGGGTGGCCATCTGTCGGGGGTGCTTTGAATGCGATTTCCTGCTTCTTGGCTTCCTGGTTAGACTGGATAGCCCATGAGGTCTCTTCCAACTCTATGATTCTATGATAGGCTATCACTTGTGGTCAAGTATGGTTTCCTTCCAAGTGTAGGGTTTTGTAGGTGGGACCATAAGTGACGTAGAGACCTATTCTTGATCTGCATGATCTTTCGCAGTGAGGACATCGGTTTACAGGTGTAAGGCGGTCATGAAAAGGGTTGGCATGACGCGCTTTCCTCTTGACACGTTTCTCCCTTTCATCCTCCATTCGTGCTTTTTCAAATTCCCGAGCACTGTTGGTAACAGTTGACCTCCAGTTAGAATGCTCGAGGGCCAGGGCTTCTCAGTTCTCTGTGTCTATGTACCATTTTTAAGGTTGGCTTTAAGCCCATCTTTAAATCTCTTTTCCTGCCCACCAACATTCCATTTTCCATTCTTGAGTTGAGAGTATTTTAACTGCTTTGGGAGACAGTGATTGGGCATTCGGAAGTGGCCAGTCCAGCAGAGTTGATGACGGAGGATCATCGCTTCAATGCTGGTGGTCTTTGCTTTTTCCAGCATGCTGACATTTATCTGCCTGACTTCCCAAGAGATTTTGGAGGCAGAGCTGATGGAATTGTTCCAGAAGTTGAGAGTGCATTTATAGACAGTCCATGTTTCGCAGGCATATAACAGGGTTGGGGGGACGATAGCTTTATAAACAAGCATCTTGGTATCCCTACCAGTGCCCTGATGTGCAAGCACACACTGCTTCATTCAAGAAAATGTTGCACTCACAGAACTCAGATGGTGTTGTATTTCAGTGTCAATGTTGACTTTTGTGGAGAGGTGGCTGCCAAGGTAGCTACCAAGGTAGTGGAAATGGCCAGCAATTTGTAATATTACACCATTTAGCTGTATTTCTGGTACTGCAGAAGAATTGGTTGGTGCCTGCTGAAAGAGCACTTTGGTTTTCTCGATGTTTAGTGGGAAGCCAAGCTTTGCTTCTGCTTCTGCAAACGTGTTTAGCGTAGCTGCGTGTAGGTCTTCTTCTGAATGAGTATAGGTTACATTATCATCAGCATACACCTCCTATAATACACAATAATTAATAATATATTTAAATGCTTCACGGGAAGAACAATACAATCACAACAAGATAGAAACTCACAAACTATACCAGCAAACATAAAATCAACAGAAAAGCTGATGCATCAGTCCATTTAACACAAAATTAATGTTTAGTGAAACAGCCAAGTCATGACGGCTTGTGACTAAAAGTAGCATATTTTGGTTTCTCAGGCATTCAGAAAAACTTGGATCACAGCTGGCTGATCTTCACCTTCATAATCAGAAGCTTGGAGACAGATTGAAAAAAGATGCAAACACTGTTGGTAAAGTGCTTTGCCTTTATCTGTTTATGATATGCTAAATAAGACTAGTTGTAAAATTGAGCATTTGCTTTTTGTTCTATAAAAATCATTAGACCATTTCTGTTACATATGTAGTAAAGCAATGCGAGTATCAACAAGATTATTCTCTGCCTAGACTCAAAACAGAGAAGGCTTGTATAAAATCATACATTTTGAACATTTAATAAAGCAGCGGAATAATTGTAATTAATATTGTAGTTAACATAATGTTTTCTTATTGTGTTCTACTCTTTGAAATAATTGTCTCTTCCTTCCTCTCTTTTTCTAAATTTAAGGTAAGGGTGAAGAACATTCAGACATCCAATTTGTGGAAAAGTTTGGGTTTCACACTGTCACTTGCTGTGGTTATCTTCCACAGGTAATGTCTACATATTTGTTTTCTTGGAATGCTTACTTTTTGAGCGTGATATGAAGAAAAAATATGTTACACTTCGATTTTCCTTATACAGTAGAGTCTCACTTATCCAACACTCACTTATCCAACGTTCTGGATTATCCAATGCATTTTTGTAGTCAATGTTTTCAATATATCATGATATTTTGGTGCTAAATTCGCAAATACAATAATTATTACATAGCATTAATGTGTAATGAACTAATTTTTCTGTCAAATTTGTTGTATAACATGATGTTTTGGTACTTAATTTGTAAAATCATAACCTATTTTGATGTTTATTAGGCTTTTTCTTAATCTCTCCTTATTATCCAACATATTCACTTATCCAACATTCTGCTGGCCCGTTTATGTTGGATAAGTGAGACTCTACTGTACTTGAGATTAGGAATATTTAAATGAGTCTGATATAGGGAGATAGATAAGTGTAGCTGGTTTAGAGTTCAGGACTAGTATTACAGGTTTAGCTTTTGGTACTGGTATCTTATCCTTCCTCTGCTGTGAAAGTAACTGTACCGAACTATGGGATGGTTTTTGTAATAGCTGATTAAAACTTATTAGAACCCAACATTAACTGCCAGTCTGCAAGGTTTTACTATAAAATGAGTAGCCTTAGCAAATGTTGCTGAACTTGCCATTTCAGAACAACTGATGAAGCTTTGTGAGTTGTTTTTGTTGTAGCAGTTTGATCAATTGTCATTAAGGAAGGAAGAAATAAATTCTTTTTTCAAAGCAGCCATTGGTGGTGTCTGACCCTATCATTCTATGTGTGGGAATGTTCAGTTATGTAAACTGAATCTGCTTAATTTTAGTACTCCTGTTGAGTTTGCTGTGAATCACAAAAAAACTGAATCGCTCTATTTGGTTCTTATTTCAAATACAACAATTTAAAAAGAACTTCTCTATAGAGCTCACCAGAATTCCCACTGGATCCACTTCTATTCTGCTATTCTTCCTGGTATGTCTTGGTGGCAGGCATAGTGTCCTGGCAGTAGGCATATATAATGGTTCTCAATTTGGGGGAAAAGACAAGATATGAATAGTAATGACAATAAAATGACATATATTTCTTCACTCTTTACTTGCTAGCACATAGATATTTGTAATTGGAACTTTATTTTATTTTAATGCAATTTATTTATTAATAAACTTTTCTTAATATGTAACACCATTTTGCTATGTCCACCTACAGAATTCAGAGCTTCTCCTTCTCTCTTTAACTTCATCCAAACCCTAATTCGATTTGTCACTCTCACCACATCAGTCTAATAAAACTTATTCTTTGCTGCTCTGCTAATAATCATCTATATGCAAATAATGTACTGCCCAATACTTCTATCATTGTTTTCAGTCACCCGCCTAATCATATTTAGTATGTCATATCACAATACCAATGTACAGCATAAGAAAAAAAGGTATAACTTGTTTCCCACCAGAATATACCTCTACCACAAAAATCACTTATACTATCACATAAGTCAATAGTAGGTGAGTTTAAGTAAAATGCTATGACTTAACCATTCCTTAACCTTTGGTTGCCCATCTGCAGGTGAATGAGTGGCAACAGGATTGGGTGACTTTCTATGCAAGGCAGCGAATTCAGCCTCAGATGGACATGATCGAGAAGAATTCAGGAGACAGGGAAGCGAGAGAGCTTTGGGCAAAACTCCAGGTCTGTTGTGTCCTTAGAAGGCATTTGAACACTTGTAAAAACACTGATTATTTTCAAAAAAGTATAGGATTATACTTTATTAACTTAAAAAGCGTTTGCTTACCCAACACCCTTGGCTCGGTAAGGAGTAAGCCCTTCTATTTTAATTTTAAGTAAGTAGTTCAAGTAGTTCGGGTTTGAGCTCTAATGTATTAAGCAAAGTAGTAATTAGGAAGTCAGATTAATAAGAACTAATCAGTCTATTTGGGCATACGTTTGCTAACAAATTTTAAACTGGTCTAATAGTTTTCTTTCCTTGGAGATTCCAAGGCACTGAAGTTTGAATGAAATATTGTTAAGGGTACTTCATTACAGTGCCGCCACAGTATTATTACAAGGTTTCTTGAAGGGAAATACTAATTAAAATGACAAGAAAACATTACATTTAGACCACCCATGAAATTCTGTGTTCAAATCAAGGCAGTTGTACAATAAAAATGCACCCAGAAGATTTTATTTACTTTCCAGAACTGTGAAAGAATAGTGAAACCTCTCTGAAGGTGTGTTAGCATTATTCTTTTATCTCTGTGAAGAAATATGGTTTTGATATTAGCAGCAAATACGAGTCAAGTAGGGAAACCTATAACAACCCAAATATAAATCTGTGTTGGTTGTAATTTTGTCAGCCTATCAATGTGCCTTTAAATTGGCATTTAACACAACACTTTTCTGGTAATCAAAAAAAAAAAAACCTGTTCAAGCATTAGCAAACTGCCTCATAAAGAAGAATGTGTTATTTAGCTATTTATTTAGTGAAAGATCTGACAATCACCTTTTAGGGCAGGGGTCCCCAAACTAAGGCCCGGGGGCCGGATGCGGCCCTCCAAGGTCATTTACCTGGCCCCCACCCTCAGTTTTATAGTACATATTTATATCAGTTTTAATAATATAATATATTGTATATACATATAATATTGATAAAAATATTATAATGTTATACAATATAATACTAATAATAATACTACCATATAATAATATTAATTATATGTTATATATTACATATAGTATTACAGTATAGTGGTATAGTTCAATATACAGTAGAGTCTCACTTATCCAACATAAAAGGGCCGTCAGAATGTTGGATAAGCGAATATGTTGGATAATAAGGAGGCATTAAGAAAAAGCCTATAAAATATCAAATTAGGTTATGATTTTACAAATGAAGCACCAAAACATCATGTTATACAACAAATTTGACAGAAACAGTAGTTCAATAATCAGTAATGCTATGTAGTAATTACTGTATTTATGAATTTAGCACCAAAATATCACGATATATTGAAAACATTGACTACAAAAATGTGTTGGATAATCCAGAACGTTGGATAAGCGAGTGTTGGATAAGTGAGACTCTACTGTAGTAATATATAATGCTAATATTGTGCTATGCTAATAATATAATATATTGTATGTACATACAGCTGCTCTGAGTCCCCTTCGGGGTAAGAAGGGTGGGATATAAATGTAGTAAATAAATGTAGTAAGTAAATAAATAATTAATTTTAGACTTAGGCTCACCCAAATTCTGAAATGACTTGAAGGCACACAACAACAACAACAAACAACAATCCGAATTAACTTGACTATCTCATTGGCCAGTAGCAGGCCCATACTTTCCATTGAAATCCTGATAGGTTTATGTTGGTTAAGATTGTTTTCATTTTTAAATATTGTATTGTTCTCTCGTTGTTGTTGTTGTTTTGCACTACAAATAAGACATGTGCAGTGTGCATAGGAATTGGTTCATATTTTTTTTTCAAATGATAATTCGGCCCCTCAACAGTCTGAAGGATTGTAGACCGGCCCTTTGCTTAAAAAGTTTGAGGACCCCTGTTTTAGGGCATAGTGGCTTTTCAAGGGTGAAGTACACATTTCTAAGGTACAACTTATTAAAATATTAAACCATCCGTTAATACAGAATATTTAACTCTTGTGTTTTTAGTAATAATGTTATACAAATTGAAGCGGCATTTGTCTAATTTGAAATTTATTGTCTAAATAAGGGCAGACAAACATGTAGCCCGCTTAGTCTTTCTGAACTTAGTTCCCATCCGCCTTACTCAACCTGGCCAGAGGTGAATGGGCATAGTAATTAAATAACTTGTAGTTTACTAACTTTTGGAGAGTTCCAGGTTCCCACTTAATTTAAAGGCTGAAATGGCTCTGTAAAATTTGTATTCATTTTAAAACAATGTGCTTGCTGTTTTCTATGTGATTTCTCTCTTGATCCTATGCAATTATATGTGCCTCCATGCTACCAGTTGACTTGTGGTGATAAATTTCATAGGGTTTTCTTAGATCAAGAATATACAGAGATAGTTTTGCCAGTTCCTTCCTCTGAAATGTCTCTTACAGCAACTGGTATTTGTTATTGGTCTCCTGTCCAAATACTAACCAGGGCTGATCCATTGTAGCTTCCAAAATTAGATGTGATCTAGTGCCTTTAGGGTGTCTAGCTTTGTTGAAATCATTGAGCCTTTAGGTATGCCTCTCAGTGTACGGTTGGGCTATTAGTTGGCATCTCCTCCAAGTTATCAATTAAAATCCTTTCCTTTGCCTTTAAGTTAACATTGATAACTCTTGCTTTTTCCCTCAGCTCAAGATCCCCAGTTTGTTTGGCGATATGGAGATAATTCCTGCTCTTCTACATGGAGATCTGTGGGGAGGAAATGTAGCTGAAGATGACTCTGGGCCAATTATCTTTGACCCTGCAGCTTTCTATGGCCACTCTGAGTATGAATTGGCAATTGCTGGGATGTTTGGTGGGTTCAGTGGTTCATTTTATTCTGCTTATCACAGTAAAATCCCCAAAGCACCAGGATTTGATAAGCGACTCAAGTTGTACCAACTATTCCACTATATGAACCACTGGAATCACTTTGGAGGAGGTTACAGAGGGTCCTCTATCAATATAATGAAGAATCTAGTAAAATGACTCCCAATATCAAGGGTTTATATCCCTGTTTGAAAATATAGGTGTATACGTCACCTGTGCATGTGTTCTAATTGATCCTGGCTTTGCACATCTGGAAGACCAACCTTTCTATGTTCCAGGTTTAGCTTCTCATTATTGACATTTATTGAAGAGCTGTTAAAGAGGTAATGAATCCTAGATTTGCACAACAAGATCTTTGCTCTTTAGATGAGGCCCTGGATCTGTTTCGATAAATGGAATTATAGAAAATTCTTTGCGACAGAGTAGTTCAGAGTGAATCAATTAAGGGGGAGAACCAAATAAGATCTTGGATTGGGATTATAGCGCTGATATCCTGTGTTCATAAAGATATATCCATAGGTTAATTGGCAAATCTTTATGAATGGGAAAAAACTTTTCCTTCATAATGACACACGAGGATATTTTGGGATCTTTCTTGTCCTTTTCATGAGATTACTCCCAACCTTGTCTTACAGTTATGAACACCAAAGAAGTGAGGCGGCATCTTTGCAACTGCATTTCATTGGAAGTGTGTTCATCTGGGTCATGGGGGTTCTTTTGTTGAGCATTCTCAATATGGCTCCAATGGTGAGAGTCTATGCCTTCAGCATTTGAACTCTGAATGGACCATTCATATGTACCTCAATTTGAGGGGATTTGTTCCAGTTTATTTTTTTCTTCTACTGAGCTCCTATCAGAGCCCATTCCTAGCTAGTACAGCCTTGGCCTACAAATAAATTGCTTGCCTGTAAGGTGTTGTTCTGTTACTAATGAGCTAGCTGTATCTACGGATATATGTAGCCATCTCAAATTTAACTTCTTATGGCAGTTTGCTAGAGTCCGTTTCTTGCATTCATTCCTTAGAGGTTGTCTTTATATTGTGTACTGAGCTGCTCGGAGCTCTGGTAAAATGAAGCAGAATTCTTGTGGGGAAAATGATAATGCAGGAAAACAACGACAGTGCCATAAAATCCAGAAATGTGTTCTGTCCATTTCCAAGCCATCATACCCTGCAGTAGAGGTCCTTGCTCCTAAGGCAAGACTTCTATATCTTCAGCTGCTTCTCTGTAGGCTAAAAAATAAAATGCTGAACCCAACAAGGAAAACTGCCTACATTATTCCTAACTAGATTCTGTCAAAGCAAATCATCATCAAAATAATCTTGTGGAAACGCTATTTCCTAGAAATATTTTTCTCCATACAATTATACAATTTCTGGCTGATATTGAAAGTTTATTATCAATACTTATTGGGTGTTTAGGTGGCAGCTTCTCCCATACTCTGGTATGATGGAGTGGTAAACTGGAAGTGGGGGAGGAAATTCTCTTTCGCTGTTAGTTACTAATTTTGATTCTACCTCCTGCATTAATCTGGCAGGTTACTTTGGCTGTTAAAATTTCTCTGCAGTTATTGTCCTGGCCCTGTTCTGTCTTAACATTTGGTAGGCATATTAGTTTCAAACCTCTTCTGGAAATGCTCCAGAACGGCATCTATAAAATGATTCACCTTTTGGCGGCCATCTCATCTAAATCAGTGAGTACTGCTCCACTTATACAACTATTCACTTTGCACTATTCCTTCCAGCAGCTCTGAAGGGTTTGTAGATCCGAGTGCTGCTCTAGTGGCACTCAATGGACCACAATCTATGTGGAAAGGTTAACATAAAATATTGTGATCTGGATGAGATATCACATATAAAGGGGTCTAATATCTAAAAAGTATACCATAAACTTTCTGGACAACGTTTCTTTGACAATCTATTAGAACAGCAATTTTACTGTTGGTTTCTTCATTCTAAGATCACCAGGTATAGTGTAAGTGTAAGACTCTTCCTGTGAAACTAAAACTGTTTTTGTTGGCTTTGTTTTGACATTCCATTGCTGTTTTTCTTGAAAGCTTGGTTTACCCTAAAAAGAGTAAGACTTAAGAAGTTATCATTAATTTTAATAGAATGTGTTCGGGTTTCAGTAGTAACAGTTGGCTGTTAACTCTGGATTTGCAAAAAAAAGCATTTCTCATGAGTATAGCTTACAGTCTTTTTCTGATATTGAAATAAAATATCTTCCACACTGTTTCATGTGTATTATCTGGTTAGAAAATATAAATGATAAAAATTGATTATTATTACTGTCTGGAGGGAATATACTCATGGTGATAGGTTTTGCAAACATTTTGGAAAAAAAGTAGATACCAAACACATACTGCATTGTACCATTGTACCTTGCTGAGCATTGTTGGATCTATCTCGACCCCCTTGGTCGCAGGGGTTGATTGGTTGTGGTGGTCGGAGAGGGAGTGAAGCAGAAGCCCAGAGGAAATGGCGGTGGCAATCTGCAGAGAGAGTCGCTCTGCGGAGTTAGCTGTTGGACCTAACTAGCTGCCATGAAAACTCCTTGCAGGAAAATACCAGGAAAATACCAACAATACACCGGCAAGCTGTAGTGACTTTAAAAAGACCTTCTTCTTGACCCCCCCTTCTAGCTTAATATCATAATCACAACTATTAAGGCTACATCAGAAGTTTTTAATGTAATTTAATTTTAAAATTGAGACAAAATATTATTGTAACTGTTATATATATGTTTTTATATTGTAAGCCACCCTGAGTCCCCATACTGGGTAAAAATGCTATAATAAATAAATAAATACTCAAGGGGAAGGCAGACCTTCAGACTACTGGGATCTTTCTTTTTTATATTGTAAGCCACCCTGAGTCCCCATACTGGGTAAAAATGCTATAATAAATAAATAAATACTCAAGGGGAAGGCAGACCTTCAGACTACTGGGATCTTTCTTACTTGAATTCAAAGCCAGATAGAAAAAAGTGTCTTGTAGTATCTACTGCACCAGATGACCCACGCCACACATTTTGATTCTATACAAATATATAAAGTTATACAGTAGAGTCTCACTTATCCAACATTCACTTATCCAACATTCTGGATTATCCAATGCAGTCTGCCTTTTAGTAGCCAATGTTTTTGTCATCAATGTTTTCAATACATTGTGATATTTTGGTGCTAAATTCGTAAATACAGTAATTACTACATAATATTACTGTGTACTGAACTACTTTTTCTGTCAAATTTGTTGTATAACACGATGTTTTGGTGCTTAATTTGTAAAATCATAACCCAATTTGATGTTTAATAGGCTTTTCCTTAATCCCTCCTTATTATACAACATATTCGCTTATCCAATGTTCTGCCGGCCCGTTTATGTTGGATAAGTGAGACTCTCCTGTATATAGTTTGTTGCAGATCAGGGACTATAACAGTGTAATTTGGATGTTAAAATTGGTATTATGTAAACATTTGGGGCCAATCCTCTATTAATCACTCATAGATCTAGAAAATTGCAATCAATCATCCTCCCACCATTCTGTGCAATTAAGCACAATTCTCTTGTATGCTAAATAACAACAATATAATAATATTATGTTACCTCCCTTTCCTCACAGTTCAAGGCGGGATTCAACATGGTTAAAACACACAGATAAATATACTATTTAAATGCATATATTCAAATACATACTAAAAAAACAGGCAGCGTGGGGGATGCCCTGAAAACCTTGCAAGGCCACGCTCCCTAACTCAAATTTTCACAGTGTTTTGGGATCTTCCTTGGTCTGAGGCAAAGGAATTTACATTTTTGTGCCCAAGAACTGCTTTGACTACAGGACAGGGAAGCTCCCACCTGGTGGAAATGCCCTCTGTCTGCCCTAAGGCTATTTTGAGGCATTTGAGTGCAATTCCTTTATCTGGATAAAAAAAAGTACCTCTGAGGGCTGTCATTTGCCTGCAACTTACTTTATATGTCTTGCCTTTTTCTATAATGGCCTTATGCAACTAGACCTCCCTCCTTGTGCAAGAGATGTAAAAACCCAGACCCAGGGTCTTCATTGACACTTCTAGTATTAGGTTTTCAGCCATGTAGGTCCGGCAGCAGTGGTGCACCAATACTGAAGAACTGATGCAGTTTGACACCACTTTAACTGCCGTATCTCAATGCTATGGAAATGTGGGAGATGTAGCTTGGCAAGGCGTCCGAACAATTGGGAGGATAAGGCTATAGACCTTGGAAAAACTACAACTCTCAGGACTTCATAGCATAGCATCAAGGCCTGGTAGTCAAAGTAAGATCAGGTTGGGTTAATTGTATAGTGTAAATGGACCTAAATCGAGATTTTAAAGTGAACTCGAATTTACTCCATTATGCACTGTTTCCACCCAACTTACTTGGAATTTTTAATGTTGGAAGGTGTGGATGACATTAGGTCTCGAATTTGTAAAGAACTGTATGCGGTGCAACATTTTTATTTTTCCAATTCAGCATCCAAAAATACATTTAAAACAGCTACATTATTCATAGCAGTGAAGGTCTGAACCTCAGGTTTGATATTCAAATTCCCTAAGCCAGTTTTGAAGCGCCATGAACTCCTGTCCCAACAAACCCCAAGATTCCTTAGGACAGGAACGGGCTATTGGGATTGATAGATAATGACCTATTAGGATCACAACCCATTGGGAATAGTTTGATATGTTAGGATCACAACCTAATTGGTAGTTTCAGAGGTGTTTCTGTAGTTTATTTGGTTATGATCACTTGGCGCGTAGATACTTTCAGCAGACAAAAGATTCAAGCAGGCATCTTTTAAAATAAGTCTGTTTACTGATACTTCATGTATTTAACAATACAGGCACATTGCTTGAGCCTTCAGAACGTTTCAGCTGTATCTTAAACTTCTAAACTTTATCAGTCTCTTCCTAAACTTTGTACAGCTCTCTTTAATTGCAGTCTACTTTCATAAGAAACACAAGCCTCAACCGTTTTCTAGCTCCTAATACTGCCTTTTCCACTCTTAACAGACTTCTATACTCAAGGCTCAACACTGACTTCGAACAGGCCCAAGGCTCATCTGACATCTAACAGACATCCTTTTAAAACTGAACATTCTAAACTGCAATTGAGTCAGTCACATGACCTGCAGCCCCTCCCACTGCTTTAGGTATAAAGTATAGAGATAAACTGCAAAACGAAATAGACATATACCGTGTTTCCCCGAAAATAAGACAGTGTCTTATATTAATTTTTGCTCCCAAAGAGGCGCTAGGTCTTATTTTCAGGGCATGTCTTATTTTTCCACAAAGAAGAATTCACATTTATGGTTGGATTTTTAAAAAATGAAAATTTATTATCTATTGTACAGTAGTTGCCATCACAAAACAGCATAACCAAACTGAATTCTTTCAAGAATTTCTATATTATCTTTTATTGCTATACTGTTTTTAAATTACTGTTTTAAATTTCTGTTTGTATGTAAATTTATGTTGTTGTTGGGCTTGTCCCTTCTGGGAGATGGAGGTGGGATACAAGAATAAAGTTATATTATTATTATTATTATTATTATTTTATTATAACACAGCAAACAAGATAGATATGCTGGATTTCGTATCACAAAATCACAAGTCGAACACTTCCCAAGTGTCTAGGACTGTGTGATGTACTTTCGGATGATGCGCGCAGATCCCAGTAGGGTGGCCTTTTGCAGCTGGCAGATCGTAATTTTGTCAATGTCTATTGTTTCCAAATGCCGGCTGAGATCGTTTGGCACGGCACCCAATGTGCCCATCACCACCGGGACCACCTGCACTTATAATTAATTAAATTATTATTATTATTATTATTATTTCTTGATACTACCTTTATTTCCATGTACAACAATCTATGGTATGTACATTTACCGATCCTGCATGCTTCCAAACAAAAACTTTACTAGGTCTTACTTTCGGGGGAGGCCTTATATTTAACAATTCAGCAAAACCTCTACTAGGTCTTATTTTCAGGGGATGTCTTATTTTAGGGGAAACAGAGTACTTCAGGATATAAACCGACATATTAATAAAACAAGACAAACAAATTAGAGGAGGCTTGAGAAGATTGCTTTCTCCAACATGGGCAAACTTCGGCCCTCCAGGTGTTTTTGGACTTCAACTCCCACAACACCTGGAGGGCCGAGGTTTGCCCATTGCTGCCTTAGGAGATCGCCCTAGCAATCCTTACGTCATCGCGTCATTTGGAATAGACGCATAGTATCAGAATTGAGGCAGCGCATTAAAAAAAAAGGGAACTCCGATGGCCATTGGGTAGTGGTGTCACGTGACGAGGAGCTTCTTTCTGGCTATTGGTCGCCCGCCCGCTGTTGAGGAGACGGGATTGGACCGCGAGGGTGGCTGTGGGCGTGGCCGCGGAGGGTTTGCCCGCGGGCGGGCGGAAGCGGCAGAGCGGAGTCCCTCGTGCGGCGTCCGGGCGGAGTGGAGGGCTGCTGGATGTGGCGGCGCCTGCTGGGGAGCGTGGCGGGGGCGGGCACAACCATGTCGGTGGAGGGAGCGCCTTGCCGCCGCCCGCGCCCGCCCAAGGACGCGCTGCGGCACCTTCGCTCCCGGGAGAAGCGCCTGGGGGCCCCGGGGGCCTGCTCCAAGGGCGGCGCCAGCACCGTCTTCGTCCAGGTGGCCGCCGCGGGGACCCGGGACGTGGGGGCCGCCCTCTACGTCTTCTCCGAGTACAACCGGTCAGTGGGCCCCCTCCCCCATGCGTATCTTTGTTAATTAAACGCACTACCACCTTTGGGTGCATCTACACTGTAAAATTAACGCACTTTGGCACTGCATCAAATCGTCATGGACGAATAATGGGAACTGTAGCTTTAGAAGGGCCTTCGCCTTTCCTAGCAACGAGTGATGGCGCCCTACCAAACTACAGCTCCCATGATTCCAAAGCATGGAGCCCTGGCAGTCAAAGTGGTGCTAAACTGCATTAATTCAACAGTGTAGAGGCAGCTTAAGGGCAGCAGTTTCCCCCCATTGTCATAGGGGTCATCACCCAGGTGAGGCTTCCTACTGTCTCTTCCAGTGAAGCTCCTCCTCTTTTTTTCGTATGGTTAGAAGTACAGTAGAGTCTCACTTATCCAACATAAACGGGCGGCAGAACGTTGGATAAGTGAATATGTTGGATAATAAGGAGGTATTAAGGAAAAGCCTATTAAACATCAAATTAGGTTATGATTTTACAAATTAAGCACCAAAACATCATGTTATATAACAAATTTGACAGAAAAAGTAGTTCAATATGCAGTAATGCTATGTAGTAATTACTGTATTTATGAATTTAGCACCAAAATATCACGATGTATTGAAAACATTGACTACAAAAATGCATTGGATAATCCAGAACATTGGATAAGCGAGTGTTGGATAAGTGAAACTCTACTGTATAAATGTTTACTTGCTGAGCTTTCCCTCTCATTAAACTATGTAGCAACATTGAAAAAATTCTGTTCCAAGTTTGAAAGTGTTATTACTTTGGATTGTTGTGAGTTTTTCAGGCTGTATGGCCATGTTCTGGAACATGGCCATACAGCCCGGAAAACTCACAACAGCCCGGAAAAAACTCAAAACAACCCAGTGTACAGGGTACTTGTTTAATTGTGTGGTACTTACTTTGAAAGTAGTTGTTATGCTCCAGAAACTTCATTTTTTGTGGCTGCCACAAGCTACGTTGAATTGTTGGGTTGCTGTGAATTATCCGGACTGTATGGCCATTTTCCAGAAGCATTCTTTCTTGACATTTCGCCCACATCTATGGCAGGCATCCTCAGAAGTTGTGAGGTTTGCTAGAAACTAGGCAAGTGGGGAATGTCCAGGGTGGGAGAACTAACCACATAGGGACACTGATGAACAAACACAACCTACAAACTATCTACAAACCCACTAAGAAATTCCAACAAATGCTACATTCAGCAAAGGACAAGAGGGATCTTCTCACCTCTGTAGGAGTATATACTGTATACCATGCAGCTGTAAGCAAGTCTACATAGGGACCATCAACTGCAGTATTGCCCAAACATGAATCAAAGAACATGAAAGGCATTGCAGAGTGATTCAGCCAGAGAAGTCAGCCATAGCAGAGTGCTTGAGGAACCAACCTAGACACAGTATATTATTTGAGAAACAGAAATGCTGGACCCACTCTAACAACCATCATGTCAGACTACACAGAGAAGCCATTGAGATCCACAAGCATGTGGACAATCTTAACAGAAAAAAGGAAACCATGAAAATGAGCAAAATCTGGTTATCAGTATTAAAAAAACTCTAAAGTCAAGACAGTAGATAAAGAATAACACTCTGAAAACAGGAGAATTCCAAACAAGAATAAATCAGGGCCAGTTAACACCTCCTTGGGATTCCCCCAGGCAGGAAGCAGCCAGACTTTGAAGCTGTGAGGCCTTTTTTTTTTTTTGCTAATCAAGGTGGCCCATTGCAACATTCACACCTACCTCAAGCAGTTAAGAATTCTTTCTTCCACCCTGAGCATTCCACAGGTATATAAGCCCCACTGACCTAGTTTCCAATATACCTCACATCCTCTGAGGGTGCCTGCCATAGATGTGGCTGAAATGTCAGGAGAGAATGCTTTGGGAACATGGCCATACAGCCCAAAAAACTCACAGCAACCCAGCCATGAATGCCTTCGACAACACATGTTGAATTGGTTGAGACTCTTGAGATATTCATTGGAAAGCAGCAGCAAAATGTGCTGGATTTTGTCCTGCAAAAAACAAAGTTTTTGTAGTTTAATTCCACGTTTTTATGATAGATCCAATTAGGAAACTACTGTACTTTTATAACCCAGGAACAAAAATCGTGTTACTTAGTGTTATATGTTAGACTTTGGTCTTCATATAGTTTCATATAGTCACCAAGAAAAAATAATCTTCTAGTTGGAACTGTAATCGTAGTATCCCTTATTATCTAAAAACTGTAGATAATAACTGTAGTAAACTGTAATTGAGTATCCCTTATTATCCGAAATGTTAACAACCAGTGTTTTGGATTTTTAAAAAAAATTTTTTTGGAACATTTGCATATACATCATGAGTTAACTTGAAAAGGTAACCTCTGTCTAAACATTATGTTTCCCATAGACACATAGACTGAAGGTACTATTATATACAGTATTTTAAATTTTTAATAACTTTGTGCATGAAACAAAAAGTTTGTATGAACTGAACCATCAGAAAGCAAAGGTGTCTGTATTTCAGCCACTCATGTGGACAGCTTTGGATTTTGGAGCAGTTCTAACACTGGATATTCAACTTGTGTATCTCACTTTGCCATGAATGAAAAGTCAAGGATGCTGGTTGTAAAATAACTGTAAGCACTAAATGTTGTTCATAGTATTATGTTTTATATTCCAGGTACCTTTTTAACTGTGGGGAAGGTGTGCAGCGCCTCATGCAAGAGCACAAGTAAGCATAAGTAGAAATTGAGGTTGCGATCCTAGAAGTGATTCAAGGTAATCAAACGTAAATTTAACTGAAGTCCTTGATGAGTGTTATTTTCACCACAGGTTGAAAGTGGCTCGCTTAGACAATATCTTCCTCACCAGAATGAACTGGGCAAATGTTGGTGGTCTCTCTGGTGAGTTTGGCAAATTAATACATTCTATGTTTGAATTGTATTGTTGTGAGTTTCCCAGACAGGAAAAACTAGCGACACAAACGTACACACTGCTGCTGATGATGAGTGGTTTTCAACTTGTGGGTCCCCAGGTGTTTTGGCCTCCCAGAAATCCCAGCCAGTTTACCAGCTGTTAGGATTTCTGGGAGTTGAAGGCCAAAACATCTGGGGATCCACAAGTTGAGAACCACTGCCCTAATAGGAATGAATAATCAGGCTGGTCTTCCATTGGTTAGTTGTAAGTAGTTCTCAGAAGCTCATGTCCGAGAAGTACATTGTTCATCACTTAGATCCAGTTTTTTAAAAGTCCATATTCTCCTGTATGAGTCTGTCTAGGTTTAGAGATTTCCAGAGAATCTCTTTCCTTGGTTTCGGTTCCCTCAAAGGGAGGTTTGATGGGAACACAAGAGAGGCTTTTTAAAGAGGGTGCTCCAAAACTTTGGAATTCCTTTGGAAAAGGCAGGCTAGTTGATTTGGACCCTTCCCTGTTTACAGGGAAGATCAGAGGCAACTACACTATGCTACACTACTTGTAGGAAAAGTAGAATATAAGGATATTGAAAGTTCTATTATTTTCATTTAATAAGTATTAGTTTTTGGAATTCGTTAACTGTTATCAAGTTGATTTTAACGTATACTGACCTTATGATTGGGAGACTTCAAGTTACTCTGTTATCAACAACCCTGTTTAGATTTTACAGACTTAGATCCATAGCAGATTTCATTTTTACTGATTTGTTTGGTCTCAAATTTGATTAAATTAGATCGATTTCTAGGGACCTCTAGTTCCTCTGGTGCAACCCTATGGCAAACTTCTGCCAGAAGTTGATCATAGAGTCATCATGTTGGAACCTCTTTAGGAATCTTTTGGTACCCATGTGGTGGACGTTGACCATGAAGTCTTATTGTAGAAGTAAGATATTCCTGGAGAGATAAAAAGCAATATTATTGTTTTCAGTTTTTAACTTTTGCAGGAGTCCTGTGCCCCTAATCCCAGCAAATGCGGAGAACTGCCTGTAGAGTTCATCCACCTGTAATGGGGTCTTCCTCTTTTCCTAGTCCTTCTGCCTTACTGAGCATCATCGTATTTTCTAGTCTTATTATATGGCCAAAATATGGCTGTCTCTTTTATCATTTTGGCTTCTAGTGGGAGAGTTCAGGGTTATTTTATCTTTTTGGCAGTCCATGGTACTGGTAGCAGTTTCCTCCAATTTTGAATGAACTGATACTTTTCCTTTCTTCACTGAGTAGCATCTCTGCAATTTCAGACTGATGGCACTTCTAAGAGTCTACCTTGTGTTCTTTTCCAGGAATGATCCTTACTTTAAAAGAAACAGGGGTTCCAAAATGTGTGCTTTCTGGGCCTCCGCAGCTGGTGAGTGGAACGTTTCCTGCAGTGATTAATTGTTCAGTTTTTCATCTAAGAGAATGGTGGTAAAGGATGAGTAGTGTGAAGGAATGTTGTTGCTGCAGTTCCTTAGCAATTTCTACATGAGTCTCATTTGGTTGGCATCCTACTTAGAAATTGTTCACATGAATGTTGTTCAATCAAAATTTCTCAGTTTTATACCTTTCTGGTACTTTAGATATTCTCTATGTTTCATAACAGGGAACAGCACAATATCGGGAGTTTAGCAAATAGCTAAGCCTATGTAATACTCTCAGTTGACAGGAGGAAACAGTCTTGGGAATTTAATGCTTATTCTTTTGAATTCTATGGCATGCTAAATGTTTACTTTCTGTCCCACCACCAATTTATAAGCTACTTAATTCGGTACTCTCCTTATAGTTCTTGATTTTGTGTTTCAAATCATATGTGAAAATGCAGGGCATATGATCAGTTTGTGTCAAGAGTCAGACGCCAATTAGCGAACAAAAATAGAGTTTATTCAGCAGATAAGCCAAAAAGTAATGTTAACACAGAAAAAACCTTGAAACTCTTCACTATCAGTGCTTCAAGAGCAGTTCAAACAAAAATGTAATTCAGCAACACAAGCAGGTAAAAACAAAGCTAAACAAACTTAGTGCAAACTGCACTTTCTGAGTCCAAGCCCTGCCAGCCGGCTCTGTAGTTTTCAAAGGAACAGTTCCCAAAAGAAAACACCAAATTGGTCAGGAAACAAACAAACAAACTAAGAATGCAGTAGACTGCTTCCACAATGTGGATAAAGCCGAAGGCTCCAAAAGGATGGTGAAAAGACGTCGTCCGGGATTCCAAGGTCAGGTCAGGAGATAACAGCGGTGTCCAAAGAGCAAGCCAGGAGTCAAAAGCCGATAGTAGTCATCAATCACAGGGCGAAGGCAGTAGCAAGGTCAAATTCCGATCCAAGGTCTGAAGAGGGTGCAGTCATCCAAAACAGGTCCACGATAAGACACAGCGAGAGCCAAGCTAGGTGATAACAGCAGATTCAAATCATAGTCCAAGTCCAGTCTTCATGGAAACACAGAGATCCCAATGGCGCCTCAGCAACACCTTGCCACACGCAAAGTGCAGTGGCCAAACATTCCCATTTTATTCCCCTTCCTCCTGGGTGACCAAACACTCACACCCAAACACCAGGTGTCCCAAATCTACTCAGAGTCTGAGCTCCACACAGCTAGAGCTCGTGGATCTGGAGTACCTAGCAATTCGTCGGAGTCCCAATCATCCTGCCCACACATAGCCCCATGAACACTTAAAGAACCATCCTCCCTTCTCCAAGCATCCCAATTGGGATCAGCTCCTGCAGAAACCCCAGCTTCAGAAGTATCCATAGACCCCAAATCCCCAGACATCTCCGGTGGCTGTGCCCATTCAGTGCCCGCTTCCCCAGCCACCACCTGTTCCTCAGCATCCATCTCCCCATCTGAATCTTCCTCAGAAGATCCCCCATATAGCTCTCTAAGTCGCTTCCTGCGCAACTCCTCCAGTGAACCCTCATCACGAGGGTTTTTTCTTCCTCTCCGAATTCCATCCCCATCAACCATAATCCCCGAAGGCGCAGTCACAACAGTTTGTGTCAGTAGGGATAGTACAGTACCTAACAGACAGATCTGTGGATTAGGACACTCTTGGTTTGAATCTCATCTCTGCAGATGAAATTAGGAGACCTTAGGAAAGCCATTCCTTGATTTTCTGCCCGAGTCCTTCACCTGCAGCATGTGAAAAATAATACCTTCCAAGCTTGTTGTTGAGGTTGCAGTTAGGTAGTGATATTACTTTGGATGCTTGAAAGAAAATAGTGTGTGCTTCTATTTTGCTCCAAAATACATGAAGTGCTGCTATTCTTCACTTTTTTCATTGTATTTGTTTCAGCAAAACTATCTGGAGGCAATCAAAGTATTTTCTGGCCCATTAAAAGGAATTGACCTAGGTAGGTACTGCAGTTCTGCATATTCTTCAATGGCATTCTTCAAATCTGCCCTCCTTGCACACTGCTGCTGCAGTTTTATTGATTTAGTCACAGGCTTATTTATCTAGACCAGAGGCTAACATCTTTGCTGTTGTGACAGCTTAAATTGTGATTTGTAATTGCACATTTACTTCAAGAGCACTTAGCAAAGCATTAAG
The DNA here is from genome assembly GCF_035594765.1 of Anolis carolinensis. NCBI lineage: Eukaryota > Metazoa > Chordata > Lepidosauria > Squamata > Anolidae > Anolis > Anolis carolinensis. Next base: position 145,342,549 of record NC_085842.1, on the reverse strand, counting down.
GCTTGTATTGTTTGATGTTTGTTTTATAGCTTTTAATTTAGATTAGTTTGCGTAGCATTATTCAAGTACATAATATTTTTTAACTGTGTTCTCTTTGGAAAAATATCCCTATGAACAAAATTTGATTAATGTTTAGTTGTTGATGTGCTTTGTTGCAGCTGTGCGACCTCATTCTGACTCAGAATATCAGGATGAAACAATGACTGTTTATCAGGTTCCCTTGGTGGGTGAGTAAAGGAAGGTGATATTAAGAAGTAAGGGGTTGGTGGGATTTATTGGATTAATTTTTATTTTCATAGAAATCTAAGCATGATGGTGGATATAAAGGTGAAATTCTGGATGGTCCTGGGGTGGAACAGTAAGAAAAAACATAAGTATGAGGACATTTGGGCAGGTGGAGCAGTTCTTTCCTATCAAGTCGATAAATGCCTGTTTCTGGTATTTAATAGATTTTATGATGCTGCCTATAGTACTTACTGTGTTTATTCTTACTGCGTTTTTGTAAGAATAGGGTAATATGCTGTTTGATCCAGACTCCTCTTAGTAAATTACGTTGGCATAACAGAATGGCATGGGAGTTATGCTAATATAAGTAGTCACAGCAATTGTACTGTAGTCCAATTTTGAATATTCCATAAGATGCTAGCTAATGCCATGTTCTACAATGGCAGCTGGACAATGCCCAGTACAGCTCTGTCCCGGATATAATCGGCCACTGTGGTGGGATATGACAGCTCCCTGATTTCATCTTGAGTACTAGTATATGAGCAGAGATTTATGCCTCATAATTATTAAATAGGAACTTGTTTTTCATGAGCTTTTCTGGCTGAGCAGGTTTTGAATCTAGGGCTCACACATTTTTTAAAACTGCATCGCATTAATAATATTACAATACAGTAGAGTTCCAGTTATCCGAGATAAACAGGTGGGCCCATTCTCGGATAACCGAAACTGACAGATAGCGGGGAAGGTGCCTCAAGGGAGGGACGCAGGCTCTGGAGAAAGTTCCAATGGAAGATTTCTCACTTTTGAGGAACTCAAAGGCTCCCACCAGCTGCTTTGAGGCAGCGGACGGCAGGACAGGCTCTGTGCAGAAGAGGGCGCGGAGCTGCAAGGAGGCCCTAGAGGAAGCCGCCGCTGTGCTCATGGATGCCTCTGCTTCCCCCTCCGTTTCCTCCTCCTCCTGCTCCCCCGCATCTTCAAACCGGAGGAAGAGAAAAGTCCTCCTCCCTCTCCTTCTCACGAGCTGCGGAGGTGGCGGCTTCCTCTCGGGCTTCCTTGCAGCTCCGCGCCCTCTTCTGCAGGGAGGCTGCCCTGCCGTCCGCCACCTCTGAGCAGCTGGTGGGAGCCTTTGAGCTCCTCAAAGGTGAGAAATCTTCCATTGGAACTTTTTGGAATTTCCTCCTTAGCCTGCCTCCCTCCCTCAAGGCACCTTCCCCGCTATCCAAGCCCCCGCGCCTCGGATAATGCGACTCTTGGTTAACCAGAACTCTACTGTATATTATATATTACATGTAATATTACTAATAATTTTGCAGTATAGTGGTATAAGGGGCCCCTGGTGGTGGTGCAATGTGTTAAAGCGCTGAGCTGCTGAACTTGCAGACCGAAAGGTCCCAGGTTCAAATCCCGGGAGCAGAATGAGCGCCCGCTGTTAGCCCCAGCTCCTGCCAACCTAGCAGTTCTAAAACATGCAAATGTGAGTAGATCAATAGGTACCGCTCCGGCGGGAAGGTAACGGCGCTCCATGCAGTCATGCCGGCCATATGACCTTGGAGGTGTCTACGGACAACGCCGGCTCCTCGGCTTAGAAATGGAGGTCAGCACCGACCCCCAGATTCGGACACAACTGGATTTAATGTCAGGGGAAACCTTTACTTTTACCTTATGTACATACTTGTAAGCCACTCTGAGTCCCCTTCGGGGTGAGAAGGGTGGAATATAAATGTCGTAAATAAATAAATTACTGACACCTTGAAAACATTTGTAAGACATTTATTTTCTGTTTTCCATTGGTTCTGTACTGAATTTGTGCTGCTTTTCTCTAATTTTCATATTAAAATTGATAACTGTGACAATGTGGCAATTAAGTTATAAGTGCTCACTAAATTATCTCCGTAGTGGACCCCTGGCTCTGGAACTCGCTCCCCAGGGAAATCAGGCAAGCCCCCACCCTGGTAGCATTCAGAAAGAGCTTGAAAACCTGGCTCTTTACTCAGGCTTTTAGATAAAGATTGCTAATCCAGAAGCAATCTGTATCTGTGACCATTCTTGTACCGGTTTGCACTTTACCTTTGTCAACTCGATATAGACACAGGGTTTATTCCCATCCCAATTTGCACTTTCAAGAATTTGCACACTTTATCAGTCACCTCGTGTTTACAATATTTATATGGTGCACCTTACCCAGTCTACTTTTACAATCTCTCCGTTTTAATCCATGTTTTTATTAGTTCTTGTTTTTTATTGGCTAATGTTTAATTTTTTTATTGTGCATGTTTTTGTCTATTGCTGTGTTTTATACTGCTACTGTTTTTATTCGGGCTTGGCCCCATGTAAGCCGCCCTGAGTCCCCTTTGGGGAGATAGAGGCGGGGTATAAAAATAAAGTTGTTGTTATTATTATTATTATTATTATGTGATCCTTTGTAAATATGCTATTGAAAAGGCATTGAAACAGGTACAGTAGAAGTGCCTTTATTTGCAGTTTAAATACAGTCTTCAGAGCAGAAAGTCATATATTTATGATCTAATGGTACTCTCCTTCATTTTCCCCTTCTCTCAAAACAGGCAAAAAACTGCAAGATGAGCAAAGGCCACATCTGAACTCTCAACTGCCAGGCAGTGATGTAGACCAAAAGCGTATCATGATGCCAGGATCTCTGCCTGAAGAGCATCAGTACCTGAAGGGTGACAGGAGTAAGGAGTCACCTGAGAAAACAGGTGAAGAAGTTGTAGTGTTTGTTAATCTGAAAAAAAGGATCCACTGATGAACTTTTAAGATTCAGGCTAGCAGGCTGGTAATTGTAAATTGGAGGAAACTGAGTTTAGAATCTTCTGTTTTGAAATCAAGGGCTTCCCAAGGCCTTGTTTTGGTATACAAATCCCATACATTTCTCTGCTGTAGAATAAGCTTTAATGGTAAACTGCAGACGTCTGTGACTGGAGAACAGGTACCCAAGCTGGGATGGGCCCCTGTCGCAAGGTAGAAATTATGTAAAATGAATCATTGGGGGCTATATGGGGCAAAAGAATTTGAATTGTGCAGGTGTGACTAATCCCCAATCCTAATTGCTGTGACAACAGTCTAAGCGTGTCACGTAACAGGAAGTTTACTCCCTCAGCTCCCTGCATATCCTTGACCTACCAGGCTAAAGCAAATTAATCAATGGGGCCTTCTGAACACAAAATAACCTTTTTAAAATGTCACTGGACAACTGTAAATAATGTTTGGCTGGAATGCTGACAAGGATTTTAGAACTAGTGGCAGAGAACCACTATATCTCCTGATTGCTTTCTCATTTGCCCAATTTCACCAGTGTGAATTCCTTGCGAAATCTCGTTATGAATTTCTGGCATAGCTAGGCTAAGGTGCATGCCTGTGCTGCTGCAGTTTTTCATCCTGTATTTCATGAGGGTCTCCAATGCTACTTTCATGAAACACAGTTCAGTGCCTGCTTTCAATACCTCATCACTTCGGTGGGGTAGCATATTGTCCATGCAAGATTGCAAGTCCTTTGTGAACGAAAACAGTGGTAGGTAAACCACAGATATTCCACAGGGAATTCAAATGGTTAGGTCTGCAGAATAAGGGGAATTGATCAGCTAAATATTGTGGAGCCTATCTTCAATGTGATTGTATGGTGTGAAGTCTGCTGGTTTTTACAGGGTGGTTTTTTAAAGTTATGTAAATTGCTTGATACAGGGCTTTCTCTTTTTTCTTTTTAAAGATGGTAGGTGGCAGATTGATCAGAGGGACCCATCTCTTGTTGTTGCATTTATTTGTAAGGTAAGAGCTGCCTTGAAAAAAATATACGTAATCTTAAATATGTCTGTCTTATACTAAAGTTTTGATCGGTATTGTTCAAAGATGGGATGCTTTGCTTTGAACCACCATTGTCCTGGTGACTGCAGCGTCTTTCCTCTGAGACAGGGTTGCCTTCAGATTGGAGAAAGATTCTCTATGCTTTCTATCACAGACTAACTTCATTTCATTGAATTAGTAGCTTAGACCTGGAAACTTCTGTTTTGCTTGTTAACTTAATTGCATATTGCCTTGTCTCATTTTTCCAGTTTTTCTGAGTTAGAGAAATGCAATGATAATTGACCTTCAGAATGAAAAAATCTTAAATGAGTTTGCTGTGTCAGGGTGTTTGCGCATATGAAGGTTAATATGTGTCTGTAGACATTTGTTCTGCAGGATTTTAATCACTCTGAAAATGGTGTCTGTAGGATTGCAGGTTTAGAAGTTTCATAATTTTTAGGTAGGTCTCACTTTAAACTCTAGTGCTTGTTCATTATTCCTGTAAAGACTTCATCCCTCTGTTTCCTGTTTGGAGACTACTAAATAAGTTTGCTGTCCTTGTGTGGTATTTTCAGTATTAATTTCAGATTATATACAGTTGTTTAAATAGCTTGTTTTAATAGCAGTTGTTATACCACATAACACAATTGAAAGAATTACTGCAAGCAGGTCACTAAAAGATCTTTGTTTTACCTCAGCTTCATCCAAAGAAAGGGAACTTTTTGGTGCTCAAAGCAAAGGAGCTTGGCTTGCCTGTGTAAGTATAAAAGGATTTCCACTAAATATTTATAGACAGTGTCTTACATACTAATTCTCTGAAGCTGCATAACTTCGTTGCTTTAATTTTTTTTAGTGGCACTGCAGCAATTGCTCCGATAATTGCAGCTGTGAAGGATGGGAAGAACATCACGTTTGAAGGCAAAGAGGTATGGCTTTTGGAGCAACTTTTTTCACTTAGGGCATTTATTGGGTCTCAATTCGCTTGAATGGGTCTACTACACTATTGATGCTGATTTGTTTATATAACCTGGGAAAATAATTTATAGGCCCTCACTAATTCTGAAGGAGGTTTTAAATAAATTGGATTTCCTCACCATTCATTCAGGACTGACTTCCCAAGCCAAAGACCTGATGTAAAATGCTTGTAAATACATCAAAAATATTCCTCCCATCTGATCCCTGTTTGTTAAAGGTGAAATTTTATAGTGCAATCCTATTCACTTGTTACAGATGGAAATATTTCTATTTTCACTGGACATTACTGCAGCAGGAGTGTGCAGCTAGTATCTCGTGGCAAGCCAAATGTTTCTCTGTTCCCTTGGAGGCCAAATGTAGTTAAGGTGTGGCCACTGATGTCCATATCATTTGAAAGTTTTCCAGATGGCTCTTTGGGGAGATAACTTCATTTTCTCTACCCCCTGCATGGAGAGGGTAAAGGGAATTGGAAAGAGAGAGTATTTAGAGATCTGAGACTTAGCCAAGTTCTTATTTTGAGATTCAAGGGGCAATTAAGAACTGCATTTGGAAAAGGGGATGGGAGAAAGAACCTAGGCAATTCCATTTGTATTCTTTGGCTGTACTTTGTTCACCTTACCAATTGCGAGAGCAAACAGGTGCATTTTGATTACAGATAACATTAGGGTTTCTACATTCTGCCCCATCTTAGTTGATGGGATGGGTTTTACAGGAGTAGGAAGGGCTTAGGTAAAAGGAGTGTCCTCTTCCAGACACTTCGTGAACTAGATTCAGACTTTGAATGAAATAGAGTTTCCACTTTGGTGTATATGGTGGCAGCCAAAATGTACTGTATTTGAGCACAGCGTATTTCATTCTTGCTTAATAGCCCATCTCCCTATTAGAACATCCTGGTAGAAAATGTGTGTTGGTAGTGCATATTCACATGTATGTCTTGTTGCAGATCCTGGCTGAAGAAATATGCACCCCCACAGACCCTGGTGCAGTCTTCATCATAGTGGAATGCCCTCACGAAGGTTTTGTAGATGCTGTCTGTGAAAATGACACACTGAAAGGGTAAGGTTAGCAGTAGATCAGCCTGCCTTCCCATACAGAATTTGGATAGAGACCTTTTTCTTGTTGCCTGGCAGATGCTGCCATCTGTATCTAATTCCTAATTCATTGGTTGTTAGGCCAAAGATAGATCTAATACACAATGTAAAACTTCTACATGGCCACAGTTGTGCATCTCTGCACTCCGGCATACATTTTGAGGAACTAGGAAATCCCTTACTTTGCCTCATAAGGATTTGTGTCGGACCATGAACTGCTGACATCAAGGTTAGAATGATATAACGAAGAATGTGAAACCAACCATTGTGCCAAAATATACGTTGAAAAACACCCTGTCCTTACTCTCCAGGAGTGTGTCTAAAGAATAATCTGTTTCTCACTTTGAGAACTTCATTGTTTTGTTACAGGTATCAAGAAGGAAAACAGGAGAACCCTGTGGCTTTAGTGATTCATATAACCCCAGAACCGATTCTGAGGGACAGTCGATATAAACAATGGCTAGAAAGGTTTGTGTTTTGGATGAGATTACGTACATTGTATATCAACTGTTGGAAAAAAATGCAGCTTGTGTGGTGCATGTGGTTATTTGGGAGAGCATTTTTGAGACATGAGAGCTGCTTCACCTTCCTCCCAAACGTGTTGTGAAGATTGCTTTGAAAACAGAAAATTGCTTCTAGATTAAATATGTAGAAATATGTGGTATCTATAACAAGCAGATGCCATGCCCTCCTATCAGCTGTACTGGAGGGGAGGTATCAGAAGCCCCCCTTCAAGCAGAGGTTATGCCCCTTTGAGTGGACACATAGAAACAACTAAGCATGTGCTTCTTCAATGCATGTTCTATAGAAACCTTAGAACTAATCTTATTACACCACATCTTCTAAAATATCCAGGGCGTACTGAGAAATATTACTCCACACTGCTGCTTTCGGACTCTAGTACTACAATAACGTACAGTGTTGCTAAGTTTTGTGCTGCGGCAATTAAAATTAGACGGATGATGATCGATCCCACAAGGCAACACCCTGTCGAGAATGTAGCTAGAGCAACTTGTTACAGCTGAAATGATACTAGACTTGTAATACGTCCCTCCCATCCCCTTTAATGCCCCTCCCCAGTGCTTTGACCCTTCCTATCAGTCTCTCCACCCCTTGGTTCCATACCTGCTACATTAATCTGTGTTTTTAAACTGATTTCAAACTGGGCCACACAGTTTACAGAAAACCTACACACACAGATAGATACCTTCATAAAAACTCCAACCATCACCCAAGTCAAAAAAGGAGCACAATCAAAGCCCTGACAGACCGTGCACAAAGAATCTGCGAACCTCACCTCCTCCAAGGTGAACTCAACCACCTAAACTGGGCTCTACAGGCCAATGGATACTCCACCACAGACATCAGAAGAGCTGCAAGGCCAAGAACAAGCCATGAGAGTCAAGACAAAGATCCACCCAGAGGAAAGGTGTCCTTACCATACATCAAGGGAACTACTGACCGCATAGGGAAGCTGATGAAGAAGCACAACCTACAAACTATCTACAGACCCACGAAGAAAATCCAACAAATGCTACGGTCAGCGAAGGACAAGAGGGATCCTCTCTCTTCTGCAGGAGTCTACCGGATACCATGCAGCTGTGGACAAGTCTACATAGGGACCACCAAACGCAGCGCCCAAACAAGAGTCAAAGAACATGAAAGGCACTGCAGACTAATTCAACCAGAGAAATCAGCCATAGCAGAGCATTTGATGAACCAGCCTGGACACAGAATACTATTTGAGAACACAAAAATGCTGGACCATTCTAACAACTATCATGTCAGACTACACAGAGAAGCCATTGAAATCCACAAGCATGTGGACAACTTCAACAGAAAGGAAGAAACCATGAAAATGAACAAAATCTGGCTACCAGTATTACAAAACTCAAAAATCAGAACAGTAAATAAAAAGCAATACTCTGAAAACAGAGGGTTTCCAGACATGAATCAACCAAGGGCAGTTAACGACTCTAAACAAAGGATGCCCCAGAGGCAGGAAGAAGACAGCAGATAAGCTTTTCAATGCTAATTTAAGTGATTAACTACACTACATTCATACTGACCTCTCTCACCCTAGACTTTCCACAGATATATATTAACCTCTTTGCTTAGTTTTCTCCATACCTCACAACCTCTGAGGATGCCTGCCATAGATGTGGGCGAAACGTCAGGAGAGGGTGCTTCTGGAACATGGCCACGCAGCCCGAAAGACATACAACAGCCCTGATTTCAAACTGTTTTCTAATCTTTTTTAATAACTGCTTAATAGGGAACTGCGTTTCTCCTTCCCAGGGTGTTTGTGCCCCACTTTGTGCTGGCCATGGACTGTAATAAAAAGAGATTGAACAAGCCGAGTGCACTGTATGCACTGCAATATGAGCTTCAGGAAGAAAACCAGGAGAGAGATGGGATGCTGTTATAATTTTAAGGCAGTGTTCAGCCCCTGTGTCTTTTGCAGGTGCTCCTCCCTACATAGTAAGTAAGGGTGAGCAACTGCAAAAGCACAGGGACTGAATCTGTAATTTCCTGTACAAATTACCATCATAGTCAGCACAGAAGAAATTTGGTCAGAAATGAGTCCTAGATTTTATTGGCATTCATTGCCTGGACTCTAGCATCAGCTGTGATAGCATAGTGCTGTGATAGCATGGTGCTGACCTTTACCACTTATGCCCATTCAATGTCCAATGTGCTTCCCATGTATTCTCATCAATCCTTAAATAGATCAGTGTTACTATGACAAAGGCAGTATAAGGTCTGTCGTGAAACAAAGGTGAGTCACAAGTTCAAGACCACTGTGAACATTGGAGATTCCTGGCTTTCTTATTAAATCTTTACATTGCAAGAATGGGCTACTTTTCTTACTGTAATCTACACACATGTCCTGTGATTTGAAAAGATGACCAATTAACCACAGAAACTATTGCCTACATGTAACATTTTGCATGTCTCTTAATGACTGTTAACGTTATTGTTCAGTTCATTGAATGTATATTCAGAGAAATAATGTACATCAGAGAAAAATAAAATCACTCTTGTCTGATAGGCTAACAGACAAGCTAAGTGTTCACATTATGAATGACATACTGATAACGTTTCCATAAATGTGCCCAGGGAAAATATGTCTTTTAAAGCAGGAAGCTTAAAAAAGGGCCAGAACATGTAACAAAAATGCATTGCAAACAATATGAAATGTAGTTGTACGAAATAAATGAGTGAGAAACCCTACAAAGATATACTTCTAGTTTGATACTCATTCCCTACAATTTATAATATCTAGCATCAGATATTAACATGCAAGTGATGGGTACTTGGTTTCTTTTATCCAACCAGGTTTGGATCCACTACTCAGCACTTGATACTCAATGAAAATTGTAAATCAATACATCATCTCCGAAGCCACAAAATTCAAACCCAGCTCAACCTTATCCATTCAGAGATCTTTCCATTACTCACCAACTACCAAAGCAAGGTAAAGCCGCTAGGTTAAAGTGGTGTCATTCCCAAAAAGTTTACATGACACATTCTCACGTCTTTCTATTTGCCTAGGAAGAAGAGGCCACGTTCAGTGTGCCGGTTACGCGAGGAGAGTGCCTCCTCAAATACCAACTGAGACCCAAAGCAGAATGGCAGAGGTTAGTGGCCACTTAAGCTTGCCCTGGGTGGATTAGAGACTTGATGGCATATAAAAGATCAGTGTATTTCTACTTATTCATTTTCTAACAGTGGAATTGTTAGATTTCAATATATCATGAGCTATTGATGCTTACTGTCTTATTACCCTCTTCCTTGTTTCTAATTTTTATTTTTTAAAATAATTTTATTGAACTTTTACTAGGAGAGTGGGGGTGGGAAGGAAAAGGAAGGAAAAAAAGAAAAAAAAAGAAAGAGGGGATAGTAGATTTGTTATTGGTTAGTTGCCTCTTTACCAAAATCTAATGTATCACAAGGATTAAACAAAGAGGGTGAGGATTGTTGGGTATGGGGAGTTCTTTTACAAATTTATCATTGTTACAACTAAATCTTCATCTCTATTTCTTTAACATCCATTTCATAAAATATTGATGATTCTAACATTTTTAATTTAAAGTCCTTTGGTTGTATCTTGGGTCTTCTCACTTTGTCTCCTGGTCTTTATTGACTCATTTCCAGTTCTTCTTTAATGAAAGTTGATCTTAATTTTTCTTAACAGATAGATTTACATTAAATCTTTTCTTAAATTATTATTGTTATCCATGAAGAAAATTCTATAGCTTACATTTAAATTGTTAGTAGGTTAGTATTTATATTATATTATCCTTATCTTGAATAATATTTTCCATAACCAAAAATCTATTATTTCTACTATATATTTTTATTCTTCTACTACGCAATTTCTCTTCTATGAGGGGTTTGACCACATTAACCACATATTTAACATATATGTGTAACAGTTTTCAAATTCTTAGTCAAGCTTAAGATAACATTCTGAATCTGTTCAACATATATATGTATCTATCTGTTTTCTTATTTTTGGCCATCAAGTTTAGCATAGCGCTCTTTATAACATTTAACATTCTTATTATTTTTTTTTAAATGCCAAAGAGTTTATTCCCTGCTTCCCCCCCCCCCCCTCCAATCAAACCCAGAATCTTTGATTCCATTCACCCATGATCATCTGGGATTCTGTCTTCTTTTGCATCTTCTTTTAAAAGGTTTTGTTTTCACCAATTGGTATTTCAGATTAAGTTTTGGAACATCTTTGGACTTCCTGTCAGTTCTGCATTCACTCCCAACTTAATTTTAAATCTTTGATCTTTCATCCACATTAGTTGTTTCTGAATCGCAGCCTGGGGTCCATTCTGTACCGGCTTCTTCTCAATTCTCGTTTTTTTATTTTCGTACACCCACCTTTTTTTTACCGGACTGAACTAGCTCTCATTGTTCCTTTTTCCTTTCTTCCTATCCCTTGACCAATTCAACCTTTCTCAAGTTAAGATTTGTTTATTTAGACTCAATATTGACATTGTTGCTATCTTTTCTGTGTGTCTCTTGTTCTTTAGAGGTCAGGGCTATCAAATTCAATTTGACGTTTATTTGTTCAAGTTTATTGTCAGCAGCTGTAAGCATTGAGTTAATTTCCATTTGTTTTAGGATTTCCAACTTAGTTTCTCGCTTAATTTCTGCAATGATCATCTAAGTTAAATGCTGGGTTTGTTATAGAACAAGCATGGGGAAACTCAGGCCCATGGGGTTCTCTGGGCCCTTACATCTGGCCCTCAAATCCCCCCCCCCCCCCCCCGTCCTCTGGGCATAAGGATGTGGCGGCTTGCTGCGTCCTTATGCCAAAAGGACGATGGAGAAAGGCATGCAGCGGCTGGGAGCCCTCTAGAGGGCTCTCAGTCTCTGTATGCCTTCCTCGGGCCCTCCTCCTGGCATAAGGACAAGGCGAGTGGCCCTGTCCAGATACCGGGAGAAGTCTGGCCCGGGCAAACTGCAAACAACGGGCAAAGCAGCTCCAAAGCCATGTTGCCCACCACCTGCCTCTCCCTTCTCCCGCTGTCAGGACAAGGAGAGGCCCCGTCCTGATGCCAGGAGAAGCCTGTCCCGTATGAAGAGGCAAACATCATCCACCTCCTACCTCTCCCTTCTCCCGTCATGATGCTGGTAGAAGGGAGAGGCTGGCTGGGCAAGGGACTTCCAAAGCCTCACCTTCCTCCCACCATTCTTCTTCTGTGAAATAGAGTGGTATTTACACAGTCCATACATTAGATGGTGCTATCACCATCTGATTGAGGAACAAAAACAGATTCAAAGGAGAAGACAGATCTAATCCAGTTAAAAAAAAGTAACACCATATAAAGCCACATTCTTTTTGTTTTGTTCAAGGTCACCCAGCTGGGCAGAATTTGTAACACAAGATTAGAATAGACCAAACAAGTTAAACAATCAAAGAAGTCTACTTTAGTAATATTCAAAAGGGAAAGAGAGAAATATCATTTATTCTTTAGACAGTTTTAGATTTTGAGTCAAAGACAGGACATTTTTTGCAGAATGTCACCTTTCCTTCACTGTTCCTTAATGTGGGTATTTAAAGTCCTTTCTTCTATTCTGGCTTAAAACACCTTTATTTTTCTGTCGTTACTTGCCTTTTGCAGGTTCTCTTTGAAGTTTATTACTTTATTGCTCTATTTCTTCTTTATTACTTCTATTACTTCTTTATTGCTTTATTGTCTTGCCATGTAGTGTTCAATCTCAATAGCTCTCAATATTCTTCAGTACATTCCTGTTTCTTGAAATGTCTTTATGCTGATTTCCGATGAAATGAAGATTATCTTACTGTTCCATCTCTAAAGAGTCTTAAGGGACCCGGGAGAGGGAAGGCTTGTCCGATTGGTCGACAGTTTGGCTGAAGAACAGCCACGTTGAATTACGTGCATGCCCTTTTCACTTTATCTTCTCTTCAGCGGTGGGCGGACAGCTAGAGGGTTGCATAGATTTGCAGCCTCCCCAGACAATTCCCATTGTTTGGAAATTTGCAAGGTATTTGTACTTCTCTTGGCTTTATTTATGTAAGCCAGATGAATTTCCTTTTGCAGGAAAGCACATAATTCACTCTTGGAAGAGGGTAGACTTCCGGTTCAACATGGTGACAAGCTGACACTAGAAGGCTTCTGTGCAGCTGCCATCCCCGTAAATTATGTGCTTTCCTGCAAAAGGGAATTCATCTGGGTTACATACATAAAGCCTCTTCCTTATTAACTGGAGCTTACTTTAGCATCATAATCCTATTATATTAAAAATAATGTAATATTCAAACTTCGCACAAGTTGATATTGTGTTATCTGTTAACAGCACATCTAGCATGGAATGGAATGTTCTCAAGTTACTTGTGAAACTAGATGCTACAAGGACATTTGGGTGCAGATGGGGCAAAAGGAAAGTGCAGTGGCAGGTTCAAGTAACTTAAGCATCTGTTTTTGCCTCTCAGTGTAAATTCAGACCATGGTTTGCTTTTAAAGCTCTTTATAAAAGTAAGTAGTAGTGGATCATGGGATTGGTTGTGAGGAGAAGTATGTAGAACACTGAAGTATGGCTGAATGAATGGTTTTACAAAGTCCTTTTGTTTCATACTATTGTCTGATGTGTTGACTTCCAACTGTGTGGAAATTACCTGGTTCTCAGGTGAAATTTGTAAAGACTGTTCAGGGCTAATGTATTTCACTGATCAAAGGACCAGAGCATATTTAAAGAAAGTTATGAGGAAAATTTTGATATTCTATCTCACACCCTCCCAATTTCTGACTGTTATTGTTTACAGGGAGGCTGTTGTAGCTTGTAATTCTGCTGAATTTGTAGCTGAAGCCTTGGAGTTGCCTGACTTCCAGGATTCTGTGCAGAAGTGCAAAGAGAGCTTACCTGTCAGGCTGACTATGTCAGGTGAGTAAGTTGCTTGTAGTATGTCATATACAGATATCTATATAAGAAAAATGCACCCTTTTTTCCTGATATATTCTGAAGATTTTGCATAAGGGAAGGGCTATAAGCTTTACTCATAGGACAGTTATAACTTGGTTATCCCTAAAACCTTTCAAAGGACAGTGATTGAAATATTGGTCAGTAATGTTAGAGCTAAGGCTATTCAGTGTCTCTCCCTCCCTTCCATAAAATTGGGTTTCTTGAAATATTTGCAAGGAGACTATCTACTCTGGTAGCAATAGTGTCTCTCGCTTATTTATTCCTGAGTAACCTTGATTTTCTTGCACAATGTTTATTGCTCTTGATCTGTAGGGATTTACTGCTCGTTAGCGTCAAGGGATCAAGGGAAAGACACCAGAATTTTATTCAAACTTGAGGGTTTCTTTCCCTCTTGAGTTCAATAATAGGAAGAGGATAATTAGATGTTCAGCATTGGTATCTCCTTCTATTTATTTATACCCTGGTGGCACAGCGGATTAAACCACTGAGCTGTTGAACTTGCTGACTGAAAGGTCAGTGGTTCGAATCCGGGGAGCGGAGTGAGCTCCTGCTGTTAGCCCCAGCTTCTGCCAACCTAGCAATTCAAAACATGCATGTGAGTAGATCAATAGATCCGGCGGGAAGGTAACGGCGCTCCATACAGTCATGCCAGCAACATGACCTAGGAGTTGTCTACGGACAACGCTGACTCTTTGGCTTAGAACTGGAGATGAGCACCAACCCCCAGATTTGGATACGACTAGACTTAATGTCAGGGGAAAACCTTTACCTTTACCTTTATCTCACTTTATCTCCACAAAGGGGACTCAAAGCAGCTGTGTTCCCCATGACAGTGTCTGATTTCTAAGTTGGCAAATAATGTCAATATAGGGCTCCGACTTTGCATGATTTCAGAGCTTTTTCGTCTCTTTCTAGAAAACACAGACTGCTACCCGGAAGTTATATTCTTGGGAACTGGCTCTGCAATCCCAATGAAAATCCGGAATGTTAGCTCCACTTTGATAAACATTAGGTAAGTACTGTCAGTTTACATAATGTGGGGCATGCTGTCTCTCCCAAGGGGGGATGAGCAGGTAACGACCATAGGAATCGTGATGCGTGATAGGAGGGAACTTCAGTGCAGTTGCTTACCAAATACTGTCCTGCAGAACCTCTCCAAAAGATAGCCTTCACCCATAAATGAGTATGTGCAGTTTATATGTTGGATTTATAGCGGCTGTATATCATGAGCTCTGAAGGTAATGTTAAATTAAAATGATTTAATAAAAAATAATTTAAACTGTCTAACAGCATCTTAAACAATTTAAAAATTTTCAAAGTTAAATTGATCTACGTAAATATATTTGGGTAAAATGGTTAGAAAAAGCCATATTTAAATTTAGAAGTGAAATGAATCCAACATTAGGGCCAGTTAGGCTTTGTGTGGGTGGAATTCCGCAATGGGAAGGTTCTCCTCCTCTTTCTCGCTGTGTGGGGTGTCTCTGGTGGGATATGAAGGGCGGTCCTTGCAGCAGACCTGAGTCCTTGGGCACGCTTGCATAGCCAGTGCAATGTTATCCATGACAATCTTGAATTCAAAGTGCAGATGTATTAGTAACCAGTGCTATTCAGTGTTTTCTATTAGCTGCTCCTAGTATTGCACTGCACTCAACTTCCAAGTCCTCTTTAAGGGGAACCTCACACAGAACACATTGCAGCAGTGTAATGAAGTCACTAGCACATGAACAACGGTGACCAGATTGTCCCTGAAGCTTGTAGATTGGATGAAGTTGTCCTGGACAGACACTGTCACTGAGTTCTCATGGGCTTCCAGTGTCATAAAGGGACTCAGGAATACTTTCAAGCTGGACACCTGCTCTTTCAGCAAGGAATGTAGACTGTTGCTTACCCAGTTCCCAGCTTTAAGAACTATCAGTTCACAGAGCTTACATCTAATTGGGATTCAGCTTGAGTTCCTTGGCAGTCATCCAGCCCATTACAGCATCCAGGACCTGCACAACCCGAGCTGACTCTGATTATGAAGAAAGGTAGAGCTGACTGTGATCAGCATACTTGAGGGCACCCAACCCTTAAAATATAACAGGAGGACACTTTCCTTATCTCCCTCCTGTTCAAGCTGACCTTGGCCTTGCCACTAACATGAAGATACAGTGTCCTCTCACTTTTTGCGGGGGTTAGGTTCCAGGCCTGCCCGCAAAAAGTGGAAAACCACAATATAGCGGCACTATATTTATTTCAATAAATATAGCCTCCCTCCCTCTTTTCCTCTTTAAACATACTGTTCTGTTTTCCTTGTTGTTCCTGGGGCGATGAGGCCCTGCCTGCAGGCGGCTGAGGAGGAAGCGCGGGCCAGGTCACGTGACTTAAACTGGGCCCTTTTGTTCCTGCAAAGGGAGAGTGGGCCGGATGGAAAAATCCACGATACAGCGAATCCGCGGAACCCGAACTGTGGATTAGCGAGGGAATACTGTATAGGTAGTAGATGGCTTCCTGCTGTGTGACAGCCCTCCTCCCATTCAAAAGTTTATTTGATCCTACCATTAAATGCTACTTACTGTCTCTTGAAAAAATCTCTTTATTAATGATTTATTTAATAAAATATGACATTTGTGTATCAAATGTTAATTGTTCAGACAACTTCTATTACAAATCTAAAAAGAACAAAAAGTGGAAAATCAACAAATGTCGTTGGCCTCATGGATAATAATGTCAGAGAGTGGACAAGGCAAAAGTTTGTCAAAACCTTTTAATTCATCCTTTATTGACAGTTGTTGGGGAGGGGAGCCGGACAGACCTCCCCAGAGCAGAGATTTATACAATTTGGGTTGGAGGAATGATAAAAGTTTTTTCTTGTTTTGCTATCCCTTGAGATGGTGGTTTGATACTCAGCAGGGTCATTTGGCTAGATCTTTTCCATGAAAAAGTACTTGTGATTCTTCCAAGTGCAGTCCTGTGTCTCCTTTGGTACATTGGACAAACATACTGATAGATTGAACTTAATAATTATTCTTCCAGCGCTACTCAGTCTCTGCTTCTGGATTGTGGAGAAGGAACATTTGGCCAGCTTTGCCGCCATTATGGAGATGAAATTGACAAAGTGCTATGTAACATTGCAGCAGTGTTTGTGTCTCATATACATGCTGATCATCACACGGTGAGTATAAGAGTGGGTTATTCATGTTTCCAATAAATGTTCTTTTTCAATATTTCTGACTAAATCTTTTTGCCACCATTATTTCCAGATAAACATAGAAAGTTTATGTAAATAATTTGTGTGATTAATCTTGTGTAACTAAGCAACAAGACATCATGAAATGTCTGCAATATTTATACAACTACCTCAATTTGTTGCCACATTGTCCTAATGATAAAGGGTGGGCATAAGCAAAACCTTGTTTCTAAGGTTATAATAATAAACAACAAGTATAGAACATTTTACTTTCTGAATAGTTGGTGTTAGGCAAAAGGATCTTCTTTTTGTTGCTTTGTGAGTGGATGCATCTTGCAGATGAACTGTTATTTTCCCATTTTGCAATTTACACTTAAAGAGAAGTGTGGAGGAAACTATTTATTAGTAATAGAATCAATGCCCAATTGTATTTTCAACAGACTGGACTTCTTTCTCCTAGGGCTTGTTGAATATCTTGTTGCAGAGACACCGTGCATTTGTAAGTACTTTAAAGTTAAAATTCTAGTCTTACTGAACTGTGACTAACTGGTTAGTCCAGATTTTAGAAATATAGCACTTTACACCTTTGCTTCTTTCTGTTCTAGATGTCGCTAGGTCAGTCCCCTAGCCCACTATTACTGGTAGCACCCACACAGCTCATGACGTGGCTGCATCAATACCATGACCATTGCCAAGAAATCCTGGGACACATCAAGTGAGTAGGTCCTTCTAGTGTGTTAACGTAAAATCCTGAAGTATTGAAGGCCTGCTGTATTGCACTTCTGACACCTGATATCATGATGTTTCTAAGCAATTTATATTAAAACAAGATGCATAGTAAGACATAAAAATGATTTTAAAAAAATTATGACTACTTCTTGGCCAGGGAATGGTTTTGTACACAAAGATATTGCTGAACCTCTTTTGTGCGTCTCTAGTCTCTGGTGTAGAGCATGCCAAAAATAAGTGCCAACATTGAAAGTCCATTTTTGTAGTTGCCAGATAAACTTTTTTGGTTTTGGAACAGCTGGTAAAGCCCTAAACTGTATAACCTATTGGTAGACAGCATTAGTCTCTATTCAGATTAGATTACAGTAGAGTCTCATTTATCCAACACTCGCTTATCCAACGTTCTGGATTATCCAACACATTTTTGTAGTCAATGTTTTCAATATATCGTGATATTTTGGTGCTAAATTCGTAAATACAGTAATTACTACATAGCATTACTGCATATTGAACTACTTTTTCTGTTAAATTTGTTGTATAACATGATGTTTTGGTGCTTAATTTGTAAAATCATAACCTAATTTGATGTTTAATAGGCTTTTCCTTAATCTCTCCTTATTATCCAACATATTCGCTTATCCAATGTTCTGCCGGCCGGTTTATGTTGGATAAGCGAGACTCTACTGTATTTGTATTTGTGATATTTATATCCCATTCGGAGTGCCCGGTGGCACAGCAGATTAAACCGCTGAACTTGCTGACCGGTTCGAATCCAGGGAGCGGGGTGAGCTCCCATTGTTAGCCACAGCTTCTGCCTACATAGCAGTTTGAAATCATGCAAATGTGAGTAGATCAATAGGTAACGCTCCAGCAGGAAGGTAACGGCGCTCCATGCAGTCATGCCAGCCACATGACCTTGGTGGCATCTACAGACAATGCTGACTCTTCGGCTTAGAAATGAAGATGAGGACCAACCCTCAGAGTCGGATACGACTAGACTTAATGTCAGGGGAAAACCTTTACCTTTACCTCAATCCCATCCATCTTCAAAGGGCAAGATGGATTAGGCCAAAGAGAATGACTGGCCCAATTTAACTCAATGATTCACCAATCCAATTTGAAATTTCGATCTATATCTCCTCAGGTAATTTGATACTTTAACATTAGTGCTGGCATCATTCATGCATTCAAACACATCATAACCTCAGATAGAAATATCCAAGGATTTTTAATTTGTATAGATGTTCTAGAAAACATCGTTGAAAATATATGTGGCACAGAGAAAGCATCTCATTCCGCTATTGGGGACTCTGATATGAAGAAAAGGCCACTGTGTAGAAGAGACACCCTGTATAAATTGAGCTTGGCAATAATTTTTGAATGGCTGTATAAAACTCCCACTAGCTCTCCTCACCCTCTTTCTTCTTTTCTTTGCTTATCCTTTATCTAACTTTGCTTACTTCTATCACATGTAATGTGCTGAATGGGAAGGAGTCTGTTGGAAACTCTTTGATATTAACATCTATATATATAAAAGAGTGATGGCATCACGGCAATTCACAAAACAACAAAAGTACAGGCCCCCCAACCTCAAAATTTGACAACACAACCCATCATCCACGCCTCAAGGTTGATACAACAAAAAGAAAAGAAAAATAAAGTCCTAATTAGAGGGAGAGCAATAATTTTTTTTATCCAATTGCTGCCAGTTTAGAGGGCTAATCTCTGCCCACTTCGTTGCCTAGCAACCAAGGGACAGCCGGGTTTCAGTTAGGGGACAGGCCGATTTAGGCCTCACTTAGACTTCTTCCACAGATTATCTAATTTGCACTGGATTATATGGCAGTGTAGACTCAAGGCCCTTCCACACAGCTATATAACCCATTTATAATCTTATATTATCTGCTTTGCACTGGATTATCTTGACTCCACACTACCATATAATCCACTTCAGTGTGCATTTTATACAGCTGTGAAGACGGAGCCTCATATAATCCAGTTGTGAGCAGATAATATAAGATTAGAAATATACAGTAGAGTCTCACTTATCCAACGTAAACAGGCCGGCAGGATAAGTGAATATGTTGGATAATAAGAAGGGATTCAGGAAAAGCCAATTAAACATCAAATTAGGTAATCGTTATACAAATTAAGCACCAAAACATCATATTATACAACAAATTTGACAGAAAAAGTAGTTCCATGCGCACTAATGCTATGTAGTATTTACAGTAGAGTCTCACTTATCCAACACTCGCTTATCCAACGTTCTGGATAATCCAACGCATTTTTGTAGTCAATGCTTTCAATATATCGTGATATTTTGCTGCTAAATTCATAAATACAGTAATTACTATATAGCATTACTGTGTACTGAACTACTTTTTCTGACAAATTTGTTGTCTAACATGATGTTTTGGTGCTTAATTTGTAAAATCATAACTTAATTTGATGTTTAATAGGGTTATCCTTAATTCCTCATTATCCAACATATTCGCTTATCCAACGTTCTGCCAGCCCGTTTATGTTGGATAAGTGAGACTCTACTGTACTGTATTTACAAATTTACCACTAAAATATCACAATGAATTTAAAACACTGACTACAAAAACATTGATTATGAAAAGGCAGACTGCGTTGGATAATCCAGAACATTGTATAAGCGAATGTTGGATAAGTGAGAGTCTTCTTTAATATGAAATAATACTGGGATAGAATAATGCAGAACAATATAATCTCTAAAACCAGGACAGTAAATAAACAGGGGAATTCCACACAGGAAACAATTGGGGCCAGCTAACACCTCCCAACAAAGTATTCACATCATCAAAGTCTGGCAAATCCTGTTTTCTCAGGGCCACAGACAGTAGAAGCACATAAAATATCGCAAACAACACTCTGAAAACAAGGGAATTCCAGACAGGAAAGAATCAGGGCCAGCTAACACCTCCCAACAAAAATTTCACTCAGGGAGGAAACAGCCAGGCTTTAACGCTGCAAGGCCATTACATCCTAATCATTTTTCCTAATTGCAGCATTCATACTTGCCTCCAACAAACAAACAAAAACCAATCAGAAATATTGTATATTCACAACCTTTAGGAAATAATATCCCCTGATGGCGCAGCGTGTTAAAGCGCTGAGCTGCTGAACTTCTGGACCGAAAGGCCACAGGTTTGAATTGGGGGAGCGGAGAGAGCCCCCACTGTTAGCCCCAGCTTCTGCCAACCCAGAAGTTCGAAAACATGCAAATGTGAGTGCATCAATAGGTACTGCTCCGGCGGGAAGGTAACGCCGCTCCATGTAGTCATCCCACATGACCTTGGAGGAGTCTACGGACAACGCCGGCTCTTCGGCTTAGAAATGGAGATGAGCACCAACCTCCAGAGTCAGACACGACTGGACTTAATGTCTGGGGAAAACCTTTACCCTTGACCTTAACTACCACCAATTCCTCAATACTTTATTTCCCATACCACCATACTTCACCACAGCAACGCGTGGCCGGGCACAGCTAGTCTATAAATATGATTGTGGAGATGTATAAAGTATACATTTTAAAGAATAAAAGTAAGTCCTACAACACTAGCTAGAAGGATTTTCATTTTCATTGTAAGGCTTGAAACTTAGTTTCTACTTTACTGAAGTTAGGGATAGAACTGTTTTTCCTCATCCCCCCGCCCCACTTTGTGTTTTGGACCTCATGTCTTTGTCAGTATGACCAGCAGTCAATATTTGTGTGTTTTATTGGAGCACCAGCTTGCTCTAAGGTAATGTTTAAGGACTAGGAAAGTCGATTTTACTGTTTGGGAGCAAATGAAAGATAAGAATTTGGGAAAGAATGATCTAATCTAGGCTTTCTAGGGAGAATTAGGGAACCTGTGAACCTACAGTACTCATGAGCAACCCCCCACTGCCCCAAGCATGGCTAATGGTAATAGGTTCTGAGAATATATTTTGAAATGGTTGAAGGACCAGAATTTCTTCACACCTGACTCAAGAGCTTAATTTGCTGCCTCATGATGAAGTATTATAGCTGCTTCTATCCAGCTGGCTAGGACTGAAAATATTGGTTTAATTTAAATGTGTGGTTTCTTTCCCCTTGCAGCATGATTCCTGCCCGGTTTTTAATAGAAGGGTGTGATGTCTTTAAACCTAAAGCAAAAGCATTCATTGCTTCACTTTTGGAGAAGTATGACTTTGCAAAGGTAAGGTTGGTGTGGAGTGATGTAGGTTAGGGAGGGGCACACAAAAGAGATCTAAGGTGGCTGACATATTGTGGCATTCAGTTTCAGACATGTCTAGTCCGACACTGCAAGAATGCTTTCGCTTGTTCCATGGTCCACAAGTCTGGGTGGAAAATAGTCTACTCTGGTGACACCATGCCCTGCGAAGCTTTAGTTGAAATGGGTAAGTTTCATACAGTTTGAGGCCCCCTTATCTAGAAATCTGAAAAACTCTAAAACATGAAACATTTTTGCCATCAGCCGCTTGCTTCTGCCTTTGAGATAATTGTCTTTTCCACATTTGTCTCTGTTTTTCTTCAGCCTCACTTCTTATATGAGATGAGAAGCTGGAGAGAAATGGAAAGATGTGTAGTTTCTATAGGTAGCTTTCTTCCCCCCTTTATCCTTTCTCTCTCTCTCTCCCCCCCCCCCCCCGCTTTTGTTTTTGTCTGGCAGGGCTTTTGTTTTTGTCTCCCTCCTCTTCAGTCTTTTATTCTCTCTCATTCTTCCCTTTTTCTTTCCATTTTGCCTACAGGGGATGGCAGCACTGTTGGGGAAGGGCCTCTATATCTGATTCTTTTGGTTGTTTCCTGCAGGGCAGAATTGGAGAGTGGAGAAATTTTAATGGGTTTGAATCTCCCTTCTAATTCCTTTTTCTTCTCTGTGACTATGCTGGGTCAAATTAGAATTGTCTTTCTTTCTCCATTCTCTTTCTCTTTTCTCTTTCTTCTCTCCCTTTCTCCCATTTTTCCTTTGTCTATTTCCCTGCTGCCCCCTCCAAGCTGTCCGCCAGCCATGTAGTGTTCCTTATAGTGGTTCCTCATAGCTCCTTCCCTTGATAGACAACACAAATAGAAAATGAATGAAATGTTAGGCTTCAGAGACATGAGGATCTATGTAACAATGGGTGACATCATGACTTATGCAAATACCAGTACAGGCAATCCCCAGTTTACAAACATCCACCTTACATATGACTTCTAGTTACAAACGGGGGTGAGACAACAGGAAGTGAGAGAAATCTACCCCCTGGAAGGGAAATGCACTCCTGAAAGACATAATGGGGAAAAGATGTCTCCATTGACGCTTTATCACCAATCCTTGTTTCCACGACAATCCAAACTTTTCAAAATCCAATTGTCGCAGGGACAGAAAATGAGGTGAAATCTTGTGAACAGGGGCACAGACAGCAAAACAAAACATAAAGGGATGTTAATCATTTCCTATGCTATTCAAAACTAAAAAAATACATATTTTCGGCTGGAGTTACACTTAAAAATATATCTGTTCTGGCTCACATACAAATTCAACTTAAGAACGAATCTACAGAACCAATCCTGTTCGTAACCTGGGAATTACCTGTTTTCTGAAAACTTGAACAAATCCAAAACACTTCTGGTCCCTACCATTTTGGACAAGGTACACTTAACCTGTATATACTTGTGGATATAGTCCGTTTGTACTAACGATACAGGGAAATCTAAATGTCTCACTCTCTTTAACGATGACTACAGAAAATTACTTACGCCTTTCTTCTTTCAATTGAAAAAACCTGTTTTTACAGGAAGGAATGCTTCCTTGTTGATTCACGAAGCCACATTGGAGGATGGTTTGGAAGACGAAGCTATAGAGAAGACACATAGGTAAAATAATTTCTAGAAGGGACTATATTGTTCTTTTCTTAGAGGAGAGCTGCATAAAGGAAAAGAACATTTAGAGAAAATTTCAGTCTAACTAGTAATAGAAAACATCTGGAGATACGTTGTGTTCCCTAATAGATGTTGTAAGTACAGGTACTTACTTATTTTTTCTACCTTTGATATGAATGTTGATAAGATCTAAGCTGTGAAGTCTATCTTGGGTTAAAATTTAGTTTCAAACGAACAAGCCAGCCATTGAATTATGCAATTAAACTGCAACTTTATGTCACGAAGGAAAGAATTTTGTGCAGTGAAAAGCTACAGCATAGTGAACTTTGGTTTCTCGGCAGAATGCCCACAGATTAGGGCGAAACAATATTTCCTAGAGTTTAACTCTGTGGTGGAGCCAGCGCAGGTTTTTGCTATTCTGTTGATAGTATTTGAAGTATTATAGCAGTTGATAATAGCAGCTGAAATGCTTCCACTCCATAGGAGGCATTAGATCAGTAATCATTTTGCTCCAGTAGTGTTATATGCTTTTCACTTTTTCTAGTCCTTTCAGCTTTGAAGGATAGCTGCTATGATGATGTGTGAGAAAGGGAGAGAGCTTATTTCTACTACTATTTCTTTTCTATAGCACTACCTCTCAGGCAATTGGGGTTGGAATGAAGATGAATGCAGAATTCATCATGCTCAATCACTTCAGCCAACGTTATGCTAAAATCCCTCTTTTCAGTGAGGATTTCAGTGAGAAGGTTGGAATTGCATTTGATCACATGCAGGTGGGTTAAGTATTAGCCTTAGAGTTTGTTCCCTGAAAAGCAAATGAACCAGAAGGACTGAATGTAACACACCCTTACTGGCAGATGAAGACGTGGCCTGTAGTTTTGGACATACAGTAGAGTCTCACTTATCCAACATTCTGGATTATCCGACAGTTTGCCTCCCTCTCGGATCCAAAGCTGTTGCTCTGGGCAGCAAGAATTGAACTTTTTATGAATTTAATTTCAGACAATGCTGTTACTGTAAATTTATTTTATGCAATTTTATCTTTATTTGTAGTCAATTTGTTAGTAGCCAATTTTTTTGTAGTCAATGTTTTCAATACATTGCGATGTTTTGGTGCTAAATTTGCAAATATAGTAATTATTACATAACGTTACCATATTTTGAACTGCTTTTTCTGTCGATTTGCTGTAAAACATATTTTGGTGCTTAATTTGCAAAATCATAATGTAATTTGACATTTAATAGACTTTTCCTTAATCCCTCCTTATTATCCAACATTTCTGCTTATCCAACATTCTGCTGGCCCTTTTATGTTGGATAAGTGAGACTACTGTACTGGTGCTTGTCGTGCTGCTTGTCCACGTGGCCTTCCTATCAGAAAGTATGGCTTTTTTTTTGACAATCCAAACTTTAATGTACAGTGTCTCTGACCATTAGCACAGCTTGTTGGAACTTATGTGAGTTTTAATCCAAAACATGTTCAAGGGCCAATTTGAACTAAAGTATTCTGCTACAGATTTTGTGATATGGTTCTTACTAGTGCTTATAGCTTCTGTTACAAATACACTGGAGACACTGATGGTGATACCAGAGAAGGGAATACTCCAGCAACAAGGCAATGCTTTTGCTTGCATTAAACTTTCCCATTATGTGGTCTGCATAGTTCAAGGGGAACTGAATGTTGGAGAAAGGAATTTCATGTTTAGTATCCAGAGGATTGTCATGCTGTGCACATGTTTCTCGAGGTTTTGTAAGCGGTGGGTGGAGATCTTGCACTGTTCCTGCTACTTTAACATTTTTTTTTGTTGCCAGGTGCGCTTCTGTGATTCTGCTGTTATTCCAAAATTGATCCTTCCTTTGAAAGCCTTGTTTGCGGATGAGATCGAAGAGATGGAAGAGCGCAGAGAGAAAAGAGAGCTGCGTCTTCTCCAAGAGGCATTTAAAATGTCTGAGGCCCAGACAGTTGATGGGAAAAAGACACCTGCCAAGATGAAATTGGAGCTCGCAGAGGAGTCTCATGCAGCACCAAACAAAAAACTAAAAACTACAAACTGAGCAATGCAGCAGAGAACTGCCTTTGTGCCTTTCTACCTGGTAGAGTGACATGCATGAAACGTGATCCTAGAAGGGATCTGTTCATACGAGCTTGGCCAAGCTGTTTACTTCCTGGAAAACTGGTTTCTTCTACAAATGAAGTTCCTGCAGGAAACATTGTCTGCATTACTAGCAAAGTGTGATTCCTGGCTACAATCTCTAGAAACATGCCTGACCCTGTTAGCTCATCTAACAGTTTGCAGGACATACTTAACGTTTCCCCTTAAAAAAATCTCAGAGAAGGGATTGTGAAAAGTAGTATATAAACAAAAGGTGATCAGGTCACTGTAACAATAGGCTATCTGTGATAAGGAATGCTGTTCCTTATTTTGCAATTCACTAAATATCAGATGGAATGGATATGTCTCATAGAAGAGGATGTGTTGTGTTATTACCATGCATGCCTCAAAAAGCAATAATGGATATATCAGATCAGTTTTAAAATACTCTTCCCTGACCTAGTGCTTGCAGCATAATGCTGCCTTTTTAATTCATGACAAGGCATATTATCTCTCCATTGCATTATCCTGGTATGTATACGACTCCCTATCAGCTGCAGCCGACAAGAACAGGGATGATGGAAGGGATAGTTCAAGGCTGCTTATAGCGTGTACTTGCCCTGCCTCATTCATGGAGACTATTGGAGGAAGGAAACAGGAAAAAGCCTTCAAGTGTTTTCTTGCTGCTGCTGCTTCTTGACTTTAGCTCTTTCTCTCCCCCCCCCCCCCCCCAATTAGCTACATAAATTAGCTACATAATCCTTTTTTATTTCTAGATCTATCTGTCTGGAGAAGTGTTCCCAACATGACCTGAATGCCTATTTGACCTTGCATTGTCCTTGCACTTATGTTGGGTTGGTTAACCATTTTAATGAGACGAACCTCTTTGCTTGATAGTTCTCAGGTAACAGAAAGCTTGCATAAGACTTCCTCCTGCAAACCAATTTAAGATTTTTAAGGGTGGACCATAAAGATATACTCAAAATTATGAAGTTTTTACTAATGCAAGTTCGCAAGAATCGTGTTGGGAAGAAATCACCGGTCTCTGTGTACTACATGGTCTCCAAGTTCTAATTTTGTCATGGAAAATGATTTGGAGTCTGTCAAAAGTGATTTGCTGCTGAGAGAAAAACCTGAGAAAGTCACTGCGGGCTTCTGAAAAGCCCTGTTCCTGCAATGCCAGGCGATTCCAAATGTTTCACATTTGAGTGGGCAGCTGCTAAGAGGCCTGTGGTGAAGTTGGCCCAAGAGCTCAAGGGACAGGCTGGATTTGGTTGGCTGCTGCTTGTGTGCAGTACATATATTTTAAAGTGGTTTTTAAAAAGTAATAAATACATAAGGTTAGCTTCATATTTGTAAAATAGATAAGGAAAATTAGCTGAAATTAATACTTCATTAAATATTGAATACAAGTGCCACTCCACTTATCTGCAAATAATATCCCCTCTACTTGGTTATTATTGAATTTACATTTTTATGTAAATGAACCTTAAATGTACTTACTTGACTTCAGTTAAAATGATATTGATTACTGATGCTTGAACTAAAATGAACTAAATTTATTGATTTTAACAATAGTGGGAGTAATTACTCTTCCATATGACTATCATGCATTTAGCAATTTCCTACCAAATTTTGCTGGCAAACTGGTTTTAAAAAAATCAGAATTCTCAGTGGTACTGAGGGCTACATAAAATGAACTGGAGGCCACAGGTTGCCTATCCCTACTTTTGCTTCATTTTAACTTATACAGTCATCCCTCCCTGCCTGTGGCTTTGAGTTTTGTGGATATGATTATTCACACATTTGTTTAAAGTGTATCTGGGACTCTCGGGTCCCGTAGTCACGTGACTTGATAGTCAGCTTCCTGCTGTGATTCTGAAAGACTCTGAGATTTCTAGAGAAAGCACCTCTCTAGTTATCTCTAGTTCCTCCCATCCAGTTGTGTGGCCAGCTTCTGACAGAAGTCAGCTGTAAAGCAATGCTGGAAGACTGGGTGTTCCATGCAGTCTCCTCCAACTCTATGATTGTATGAATCAGAAATTTCTTCACAGGTGTTCTCTGTGCAGGGGGGAGGGGTGATTTTTTTTTCATTACAGTGGAAATTGCTACCCTCTATTCCTTGTCAACTTTGGGGATTTTTTTGCAGTGGAAATTGGCTGTCTATTTTGGTGTGACATTTTGCAAACTGCAGATGTTGAGCTGGAGATTCCAGTCCCATCTGAATTAAAATGTTATGAGTTGCAGTCTTTAGCCATTGCAGGTGTAGGATAAGGTTATTGAAGGTGGTATAGTTTTCATGTTTGGGAGGTTAAAAGTGCCAGGGGCAGACCTTGAGTCAGGGTCTTCCTGCCCTGTGCCTTCCCTTGCTCTTTGCCAGCAGTAGCATAGGAAAAGGAAAAAGAAATTATATTGCTGTTCCATCATTTTAATATGGCTTTTATTTCAAAACCCACAGTTTTGAATTCTGAACTGGGATGCCGGGGTGGAGTATGTATGTCTACAATGTAGAATTAAAGCGGTTTGGCATCACTTGATAGTGCCACTGCTCAAGACTGGAATATTGAGAGTTGTAGTTTTAGCCTCATCAAACTATAGCTCCCTACAATGCCACAGGAATTCAAGCGGTGTCGAACTGCATTATTTCTATAGTGAAGATGCTCTCTGGGAGACCAGGCTTTGAATTCGTGTTCATCAATGGAAATTCATGGGGGGGGGGGGGCTGATTCTGAGAGAGTGTGGCTGCAGTCATGTTCTCAGCCTCGAAGGAAAGCAAAGAAAACATCTTCAGCTTCAGTTTTCTATGCTGGAGGGTTTCAGGGTCACCTCTTTCCAAATCACTACTGATAGAAACAGTTGTGAAGCGCTTCAGATCAGTAGTATGAGTTATAATAGTATGAGGAAGTTCAGAAATCTACAGGAGCCAGTGGTTTGAATATTGGACTGTGACACTGGAGAGACTAAAGGTTCAAATCATCCTCCAGCTATGTAAATGCATGAAGTGACCTTGCTGTGAAACAACTTGGAGTGCATCTACACTTAAGAATTAATGCAGTGTGACACCACTTTTCATTTTGTGTCTCAGTGCTGTCCAGTAACTGTTGGAGCTGTCGTTTGGTGAGGCTCTTTGGCAGAGAAGGTTAAAGGCTTTGTGGACTGTAACTACCCACCATTCCATAGCACTGAGCCATGGGAGTTAAAATGGTGTCAAGCTGCCTTCATTATACAAGTACAGATGCCCTCTACCATGAAGGTAAACGCCAGTAACAACGCTATATAACAAAATTTGAAAAAAATCTGTGCCTGGTTTGAAAGTATCAATTCCTGTTCAATTCTGTGGTCCTTACTTCGAAAGTAGTGCTTATACTCCAGAAATTTCGTTTTTGTGGCCGCCACAAAGGAGGTGGAATTGGTTGACACAGAATGCGGTATTCATTGGAAAACTACTAGAGCAAAATGTGCTGCAGGATGTCCAACACAAACAAAGTTTTTGCAGTTTAATAAACTTCCCTCATGTTTTTGTGATTAAAAACAATTAGGACATGCAATCCACAAGATTGTGAACAATTGCAACAGAAATGAGGAAACCATAAAAATGAACAATCTCACTACCAATATTTAAAAAACTCTAAAATCAGGACAGTAAATAAAGAACAACACTCCGAAAACGGAATTCTAGACATGAAACAATCAGGGCCAGCTAATGCCTCCAAACAGGAAGGAAACGGCCAGGCTTTGAAGCTGCAAGGCTATTGAATGCTAATCAAGGTGGCCAATTGCAGCCTTCAGACCTGCCTCAAACAGACAAGAGTTATTTCTCCCACTCTAGACCTTCCAGAGATATATAAACCCCACTTGACTAGTTTCCAGCAGACCTCACAACCTCTGAGGGTGCATGCAGGCGAAACGTCAGGAGAAAATGCTTCTGGAACATAGCCAAGGAAGGAAAATTTAAAGCAACCTAGAGCAAAATGTGCTACAGGATGTCCGGCACGAAGTTTTTGCAGTTTAATACACTTTTTCCATTATAACCCAGGAGCAAAAATCATGTTACATGGTCTCATAACAGAAAGTGGGGAGGGAAAGAGGGCAGGTGTGTTTGACACTCCTGAAGTAACGGCGCCCGCTTTCCTTTCCTCTCCTATTTTGTAGGCGGGGCGCCAAAGCGTCCTCCCTGTCGCCATGGCAACGTGGCTCCGCCCCCAAAACATTGAGGAGGGAAGGCGCGCGTGGGTCCGGCGAGAGGCATGGGGCTGGAGGGCGAAGCGGAGGGCGGCGGCGGCGGCGGAGGAGGAGCGGACCCCCGGGCGGTGCAGCTGCTGGGGGCGCGCGTGACGCGGAGCCTGCGCATTGAGCCGGAGCGCTGGGAGCGCTGCGCGCGGGACCCTGAAGCCCAGCGCCTGGTGCGCGCCTTCCTGGAGGGGGAGCCCGGCGGGGAGCTGCTGGTGGCCAGGCTGGGCGCGGGCGGGCAGGTGGAGCTGTCCACGGGGGGGCCGCCTCCCCTCCGCGGGCCGGGCAAGGGGGTCTTCCTGCTGCGCCTGGGCCCCGGAGCCCCGGGGAGCCTCCTCTGCGGGGACCTCGCCCCCTCCGGGCCCCTGGAGCACCTGGCCGCCCTGCTCCAAGAGGTAGGGGCTCCAGCAGCATTTGAACCGGTATGACGCAAGTGCAGGCATGGGCAAACGTGGGTCCTCCTCCCTCCAGTTGCTTTGGACTTCAACTCCCTGGGGGGAAAAGGAAGGAGCCTGAGGCGCTTAGGAATGGTGGGAGTTGAAGTTCAAAACACCTGGAGAGAGGAGGGCCCAAGTTTGCCCAGGTCTGCTCAGTTGGCTCAGTGCTATGAGGTCCTGGGAGTTCCACTCCCTAGAGGGCTTTTGCCTCGCCAAACCACACCTCCCACGTTCCCATAGCATCCAGCCATGACAGCCAAACTGTTTCCATTCCATGCAGCCCAGGATCTCCCTTTTTTCCTCCTGCAATGTGGAGTGCATCCACACCTTAGAATGAATGCACGTTTATGCCACTTTAACTACTAAGACTCAATGCTGGGACTTCATCATAGAATCATAAGAGTTGGGAGAGACCTCATGGGCCACCCAGTCCAACCCCTTTCTGCTGCAAAGCTGGAAAATCGCATTCAAAGCACCCCCGACAAACGACCAGTCAAACTCTGCTTAAAAGCCTTCAAAGAAGGAGCCTGCACCACACTCTGGGGCAGAGAGTTCCACTGCTGAACAGCTTTCACAGTGAGGAAGTTCTTCCTCATGTTCAGGTGGCATCTCCTTTCCTGAAGTTTGAAGCCCTTGTTCCACATCCTAGTCTCCAGGGCAGCAGAAAACACGCCTGCTCCCTCCTCCCTATGACTTCCCCTCACGTATTTATAAGATCCTCCGGTGGCCTAGGGGATAAAAGCCTCGTGACTTGAAGGTTGGGTTGCTGACCTGAAACCTGCTAGGTTCGAATCCCCCCCGGGGAGAGTGCAGGTGAGTGTGGGGACATGAGAGAAGCCTCCCACAAGGATGGTAAAAACATCAAAATATCCGGGGGTCCCCTGGGCAACGTCCTTGCAGACGGCCGATTCTCTCACTCCAGAAGCAACTCCGGTTGCTCCTGACACGAAAAAAAAACCAAACGTATTTATACATGGCCCTCATCATGTTTCCTCTCAGTCTTCACTCCTGCAGGGACCCCACCCATTTGTCAGTGAGCAGCACTACTTTGGCAGAGAAGGCTCAAGATTTTGTAGTACTCCCAACTCTCATGATTTTGTAGCATAGATCAGTGGTTCTCAACCTGAGTCCCCATATATTTTTGGCCTTCAACTCCCAGAAATCGTAACAGCTGATAAACTGGCCAAAAACATGTGGGGACCCCAGGTTGAGCCATGGCAGTTCAAGAGGGGTCATCTGTTTATTTTGCCTTTTGGAGTGATGATAAGATGGAGCTGTTGAAGAAACAGGATAGGAGTAGAACCCCTCCCACGCTGAAGCAGACACACTTTGAAGGTCAACAGTGCAGCCCCTAACTTCCGGAAGGGAGGGTACTTTGGAGCAGGGTCTCTGGGTTGGGAGGGCAGGGGAGATGTCTCTTGGAGGCAAGGAGGGACCCAGCCACATAGTTATGCCTCTGTTTGTAGTCTGTCTGTATGATTTTCTTACAGCAGCTGAGGATATAATCAATGATTTCGTTGGTTTCCTTGCACAGTCTGCATTTTGGGTCATTAGCTGATTTTTCGATCTTGGCCTTAATTGCATTTGTTCTGATGGCTTGCTTCTGGGCTGCAAGGATCAGGCCTTCTGTCTCCTTCTTCAGGGTCCCATTCATGAGCCATAGCCAGGTCTTCTCCTTATCAGCTTTTCCTTCAGTTTTGTCAAGGAACTTTCCATGCAGTGCTTTGTTGTTGTTGTTGTTGTTGTTGTTGTTGTTGTTAGCATAATTATTATTATTATCATCATCATCATCATCAGTGGTGATCGGCACACTGGGTGCAGTGCCTAAAGACCTTGGCCAGCACCTGAAAACTATAGAAGCTGACAAAATTACCATCTTTCAGCTGCACAGGGCCACCCTAGTCAGATCTGCATGCATTATTCACCTAGAAATCACATAGTCCTAGACACTTGGGAAGTGTCCTGCGCGTGATCCAATACAACAGCCAGCTTGTTCGCTGTGTACAAATCCTATTGTGTATCAAATAATAATAATATTTATTTATAGGCCTCCCTATCTCTCCGAAGGGACTCAGGGTGGCTTCCAGGCAAAGAGACAAACATTCAGCGCCTTGGTGATAAACACATAAATAAAAAACATCAACATCAAAGGTATCATCAATATAAACTCATAAATTACAAACCAGAAAAATAAAATTAATAGTTAAATAGTATATCTCAACATACATATTAGCTCCATAAAACCAACATTAACAAGATGCATAATATGAGTAAGCACTTGGATCTTCTTCTGTTCCTCCGCGTGTGAGAGTAGCCTTTTCCCACATCAGGACTGTATGCTCTGCAGGGGAGCTTTGGTTGCTTCCTTGAGCTGGACAAATGCCTACACTTCATATCCTCATTCAACCTCTCCAATTCTTTATAAGCAGAGGTACCGTTTGAGCATGAAAGGCTCACTCACAGACAGGAATGCAAGTCAGTTTATTTGTTCATTAGTAAAATGTTTATTTTCTTTCTTATTTCCAGGGATCTTAGGCAGGGTAATATCTATAAACAGATTTAAAACAAGTCTTAATAACTACATGTCTATGATGATATCTCAGGTGAGATTGTTTCAGTATTGGACTGGGACTCAGGATATCCAGGTGCTAGCCTTCTCTGACACATAAAATTATCTGGGTGATCTTAAATATTCGATAAGATGCCACATTGAGGTGGGGTCAAGTTTGCTTTCTGCTGCTCTGGAGATTAGAACACAATGGAGCAATGGATTCAAATTGCAGGAAAAGGGATGCAATCTAAACATTGAGAAGAACTTCCTGATGGTAAGAGCTACTTGAAGTTTTTAAGCAGAGACTGTCAGCCATCTGTCAAGAGTGGCAGAATGAGGTTGGGCTGGATGGCCCTTGTGGTCCCTTCCAACTCTGTGATTCTATCTCAATTGGACTTATGAGATACCTTTCAGCACCAGCAGGATCACAGAATAAAGTAGTGGGGAAGAAAGGGACAGTGAGGAGCTAAGCATGCC
Organism: Anolis carolinensis; assembly: GCF_035594765.1. NCBI lineage: Eukaryota > Metazoa > Chordata > Lepidosauria > Squamata > Anolidae > Anolis > Anolis carolinensis. Next base: position 145,309,435 of record NC_085842.1, on the reverse strand, counting down.
ATAAAGAAATTATAGTAGTAGTTTGAGTGTTGGATTAGGACTTTGGGAGACCAGTGTTTTAATCTCTGCTTAGCTCTGGAAACCCACTGGGTGACCTTGGAAAAGTCTCGTTCTCTTAGACTCATCAGAAAGCAAAGGCAAACCTTCTCTGAATAAACCTTGCTGAGAAAGCTCCATGATAGATTCATTCTAGGGATTGTTGGAAATGACTTGAAGGCACACAGCAACAACATAAACGCATGACCTTTTGACCATTGGAGAAAAAAGTTGGGATCCAACTGTAAGTAATGAATAAAAATGAATCTGAGTTTCAGAGTTTCTGCCCTTTGAGGTGAGAAACATTTCTCTCACCTGTAAACATTTTGTGGATTACCTTGAAAAAGTACTGCCTTATCTCTGGTGAGTGAGAGTACAGTTATTTTTAAAAGTCACCTTGAGGAAGGAGGAGGTGAATCCCCATTGCTGTTTTGAAAGTTGCTGAGAAACAGTTTAAAACTCCAACTTAGACAACAAGGAAGTGTATGGTAAAGCTGGGCAGTTGTCCAGCTTAATCTGTAAAAGGGAGGACATTGATGCTTCTTGGGGCGTTTCCTGTCAAAACCCTGGACTGGAAAAATGGCCTCAGTGATCATTTTTTAAATTGCCATATGTTTTTTAAATGCCCTTTCCATTGTTTTATGTATGCATTTATAAAACAGAAAAAATGTTTCAATTCTTTAAAAAAATGTGTGAGATTTTCACTGAACTTTGTTTTAAGTTGTTCATAAGCTGGTTTTGGTCATATCCTGGGAGAAAGGTGCAATATAAATTAAATAAGTAAGTAAGATAAATAAGAAATTTGCTCCCTCAAATGAAATATCTCTTGATTATCCAAAGCTTTAGCATTTTAGAAAGTGAGATGTTGAAAATTGTTTACATTTAGTGTGTTTGTGTCCTCTGGGTAACTTTGCTTACCCCTTTCCTTTGAATGCCTAAGTTGTATTTCTGTATGTTCAACGGAAATTTTAAGTAATTGCAATGCTTAAAACTTGAGGAGTGAAGGAAAATTTAATTTGAGTGTGTGGAAAAGCAAGACTCAGCAGTAGTACAGTTTTAGTTGTTCCCAGTCCCTGGCCTCAGGATACAGCTTTCTGGCCTCAGTTTAATCCTTTGTTGTTTGTGTGTATATATGTATGGGGCAAAGAGATCACTAAGAGAACACCAGCAAACTCTGGATGGAGGCTGGAAGTCCAATGCTGCACCACACAAGATGGACTGGGGTTAGGTTCCAGGAGCACCTGCAATAAGTGAAAATCTGCGAAGTAGGAACGCTATATTTATTATAATATTTATACTTTATTTTAGTAGTTACACACTATTTTAAGTCTTTATCAACCAATCGTGTGTTGATAAATCGCCTCCTTCTCGTCCCGTTGCCACTTGGGCTCCTTTTCTCTCCCTTTGGCTTCTCCTTCCTCCCTTCCTTAGGCTGTAAATTGTAATTTTTTATGATTTATAATAGTCTTCTAGAGTTTATTGAAAAACCACAAAACAGCGAATCTGCAAAAAGTGAACCACAAAGTAGTGAGGGAACACTATTTCCTTTGAACCTGGGTGCCAGATGTGTAAAGAGTCTCAAGGAAGGGCACAAGTTGCAAGTGGACTGAAACAATTCTGGGATGTTTGAATGGGAAAATCCTTTGAGAGAGCTTTTTTTTTCGTGTCAGGAGCAACCGGAGTTGCTTCTGGAGTGAGAGAATTGGCCGTCTGCAAGGACGTTGCCCAGGGGACGCCTGGATGTTTTGATGTTTTTACTATCCTTGTGGGAGGCTTCTCTCATGTCCCCGCATGGAGCTGGAGCTGATAGAGGGAGCTCATCCACACTCTCCCCAGGTGGGATTCGAACCTGGCAGCTTTCAGGTCAGCAACCCAACCTTCAAGTCACTTAGTCCACTACGCCATCTGGGGGCTCTTTGAGAGAGCTGAGAGAGCCAGATAAAGAGTTGGGAGGGGACTGAGGACAACCCCTGCTCCCAGTGAAAAGGGAGAAGCCAGGCTCTTCCCCCTGCAAACACTTAACAGAAGCTTGCCAGAGCCCTTGTTTGGCTCACCCTGCACTCTACACTGTTGACTTAAATACATTTTTACACAGACATTGTGCTGTGACACACTCAAGATTGGTCCCAGCCATTAAGTTACAAGAGCATATTCAGTGCTTCAACTGTGCATCCTAAGAAGAGCATCAGTTCAGCAGACATGAGCTCCTCTTCAAAGAACTGGGCAGAGCTGCTTGCTTTGAGGAGGTCTGTGTCTATCTCTGCAACAAAAACCAAGCTAAGATGGTTTGTCTCATCTATCAAGAACCAAAACCTGTGCCCTGAAGATATTTGTTGGTACCTGTGCTACAGTCCGTTTACTTGGCTGAGGACTTGTTGAGCTTAAATCAAGTCCTTTCCCTCTACTTGAGATGCTCTAGGTACTGTATGTTTGACAGGTCATGCAAGTGGGGGCATTAGAGGTATGGTATCCCTTCCCTACTCCCCTTGGGAAGAGATATTATAGAGCAATGGTTCTGAACCTGTGGGTCCCCAGATGTTTTGGCCTTCAACTTCCAGAAATTCTAACAGCTGGTAAACTGGCTGGGATTTCTGGGAGTTGTAGGCCAAAACACCTGGGGACCTACAGGTTGAGAACCACTGCCATAGAGTACAGACTCTATAATGGGTGGGCAGAATTCCTATTTGTGAAGGTAATGCCCTGCTGATCGGGGCAAAATCAAGGCTCCTCCCCAGAAGTTACATTCCTGTGGCCAGCCCTCTGAATGGGCGTGAGGCTTAATCCTCTTCTTCACTGCCATATAATCCAGTATCTGAGCCCAGATTATCTGATATGAACTGGATTATATGTGGGTCTATTAATCTTGACTGAAAGGTTGGCGGTTCGAATCTGGGGAATGGGGTGAGCTCCCACTGTTAGCCCTGGCTTCTGCCAACCTAACAGTTCGAAAACATGCAAATGTGAGTAGATCAATAGGTACCACTTCAGTAGGCGCTCCATGCAGTCATGCTGGCCACATGACCTTGGAGGTGTCTACGGACAACGCTGACTCTTCAGCTTAGAAATAAAGATGAGCACCAACCCCCAGAGTCAGACACAAGATTTAATGTCAGGGAAAAACCTTTACCTTTTATAATCCTGTTCGAATCAGGTAATCTTAAATCAGAATCTGGATTATATGACCAATTGGTCAGGTAGATTGACTGAAACACAAGCACACACATGGAAATTGTGGATCAAAATTGTAAGGTCTTTGTGATTGTTGTGTGCTTTCAAGACATTTCCTATTTAACGAGATCCTAAATTGATCCTTTCACAGGGTTTTCTGAGGCCGAGAGTGTGTGAATTAGTCAAGGTCAGCCAATGGTTTTCTATGATTAATCAGAGGATTGGACCCTGATCTCCAGAGTCACAGTTTGACATGTAAACCTTTACACCACACTGGCTTTCTCACATCTCATCTGGTGCCAGTTGTTACTCTCAATAAGGTCAAATTTTTTTGATATGTAATATCTGTTCAGGGTTATTTCCCTAACAACATCATTGCTGGAGAAAGACTTAGGAATGTACCTTTCTTGGAGGGTAGGAGTTATTCTGTCTAGAATCCTAGAGTTGGAAGAGACCCCAAGTATTATTCAGTCCCAAACCTATTCAGCCATGCAAGAAGACATAATCAAAGCACTCTCGACAGATGGCCACCCATCCTGTGCTTAAAAACCTCCAGAGAAGGAGACTCAATTGTATTCCTAGCAGGTGATGAATGAAGATGGATAGCAAGAAAGAGGTAACAAGCCTGCCTGGTTAATCTAGGCACTGATTTCATTTCTGCAAGCCCCTACGACTTTGGCTTTCCCTGTTCACACTGATCGTCTTCTGCTCCTCTGTCCTGTTTCTATTGTCACCAAGATATTGGAATTAGATAGGATGAATGGAAACACTCTGTTCTGAGAAAGTACACAGTTTTGTCAATGGAAACTGTTTTCAGCTGTTTTTTTGTCTCTTAGTGCTTTTTACTTGGCAGAGTTTTAGAACTCAAACAAATGGACACATGCTGATATTATTGTCCTGATTACTGTTAATGGGTCTTTCTAATTTTGTCAGCTCTTTGTATACGTCCTGACCCAGTTCTGTATATACATACTTGCAATGCTCATATAGTCACTTGGATGGGACATAAATGATTGCTATAAGGTTTTTGTTGAAACGTATATATTTTAAATACCCAGGTTTGAGTTTCCTTCCTCTGTCACCAGAATTGTAGAAATAAATATTAATGTTAAAATTAAGCCATTAAAAACATTTGATAGAATTACTTTACTCCCCTTGTACTGTGGTTATAATTTTTTTTGGCTAAGGTTTGATAAAATGCTTAGATGATTCTTTTCAAGGATTAACAATGCACCCCACTTCTTTTAGTTTTATACTTTGTTAGGTAACTTGTAAAAACAAATATTTACCATTATGAATGCTGTTCCCTTAAAGAAGTGGGGTGTAAGTAAAAATGAAAGTAAGCTGTATGTTGGAGGCACAGTCAGTGAAAAGAAATTAATGCTTGGTCACCTTTTGAAAGGCTTGCACTTGCTTTCCTTGTAAGTGCAAATCTCTCAGAGGAATAAATATGAGATTCAAATTTAAAGTGTGTCAGGAATGAGAACCTTTAATTCTCCAGGTGTCTGGGTTTAGAGTGGGGAATATTAAAGCCAGATATTTGGAATTACAATTCCCATACCCTCTTATTACCACCTACAATCAAGCTGATGGGGCCAGTGGGTGAAAACATTTAACAAGCCAAAACACGGCAAGCCAAATGTCTCCAACTCCTGTTTTAGCTTCTCCAAATTACTCATTTCAGTTAGCAGTTCAGAGAATGACAGAAAATAGCAATCATTCAGTGATGCAGGAGGCAATATAAAGCTATAAGGTGCTTGTTCATTCCTGTTGTGAGTTAACTAAAGAGAACTGATCAGAGAAAAGGTTCAGATTTTCTTTTTCATTTTAGTTTTTCTACATCAGTTTCTCACCTTAATACATTTGGATGGTTCCTGTTCTAGGTAGTGGCACCTCTCTTGGTGAACCAGAAAAATCACCATAACTGGCCACATGTGGTGTCACAGGATGTCATCTACAATGTTTCTGCCCTGAAAAGCAGTGTGTTTATTGTGGTTGGTCAAGTGAAAGGCAAAACCTTGCTTCCCCTCCCTGCTGGCCCTGAACACAGCACTTACATAGATTTTGACAATGAGAAAACGTAAGTAACTATATTTAAGATAGTGTTATTGTCACATTTTTAAGGTATTTTCTTTGCGTGACACAGTATATTCAGGGCCCAAGAAGGAGCCACCAGTGGGCAAACTCTAGTGCACACACAGATCCGACAAGAGTCAAAGGAGTCATGTAAAGGATTTTATCTAGGGATTTCACGCTTCTCCCTGATTTTTTTGCTCCTGTCTGGCATAGGTCAGGTATTGTAGCTCCTCATGTTAGCTTATATTCTTGAACTTTGATAACTGGAATTTTTTTCTCCTGATTCAATTTCCTTCTTTTCTCTTTAGTTGAAAAAAGGCAGTTGTTATCTTCAGTAGTCTGAATTTTTTCCCCATTCATTATCTTTTCTTTTCCCTCCATCCTGCTCACCCTCTACTTCCTTCAATGGAAATGATTTAAGTTAACTGTAGCAGAAACAGAAGTTAAAAAAAATTACGATACAGCATGAGGATCAGTGACTGTAAAATTCAGATTACTTTGATATATTAAGGAGCTTTTTTTGCTTCCCTGGAATTTCAGATTATATGTTTAGTTCAGATTATATGTTTAGAGCCCAACCCTCTAATCTACTGCTATCAAACGGGAAGCAAATTAGTATGATAATATATTTGTTTTCTGCAGCAGTGAACTAGTGGATAAATCTATTATACACACAGTCGAAACAGCTGTTATTGAATGGACCCACCAGATCCAGGGTGTTTTGAAAAAAGACTCATCGGAGCTCCTTTTGCAAGGTCAAGATCCTCATCCAAAGGTGGAATTGGATTTTTGGAAAAACAGGTATAGTTGGCCCTCTGTATTGACAGATTCTGCATCCAGAGATTCAACCACCCACGGCTTGAAAATATTCCAATAAAATAAAATAAATCCAAAAAGTCAAACTTTGATTTTGCCATTTTATATAAAGGACACAATTTTACTATGCTATTGTAAACCAAACTGCAGCACATAGCAAGAGACCACGCTGTGGACTGAATGCCATAAAAAAAGGAAGAGCAACTGCTGCAAGAAGCTAGTTCCAGACTCAAAACATTTTAGTAGAGGTACTTATTGGTATTTTAAACACACACATACCACATGCCTTACAGAAAAGATGCATTTTAAAGTTGTCATCAATAAAACATACAAAAAGTTAACATGTAACTCATCCATCAATAGAATAAGAAACAACTTAAAAGGATATTGATTCAAAAGCAAAACAAAAGAAAAGCAAGGCAGTACAATGATTTAAAACCCTTTCTCTAAAAACATTCAGCTCCCAAAGGCTCATTGAAACAAGCAGAGATTTCATTTGTTGCGGGAAGGATGTCTTGGAGGGCATCCAGTGTAGCCTTTCAGGGAAGGGAGCTCCAAAGCCTGGGAGCAGCTACTTAGCGGCTGTTTCTCACGAGAGAAATCTGGGATACAATTGTGCAGCCATAGATTTTCCTGGAAAGCACCTGGATTGGAAACATCTTAAAACAGGGAACTTTCTTCCAGTGTTGGAATTATTTCAGGTCAAGAGTGCCAGCAATGAGAAAGAGGGAAGTTAAGTGGGAATGTTTTAACTAATAATCGAAACAATCTATTTGATAGCATTTGGATTGGAAGAGTGTTCTTTTAAACGATCAAGTTAATTTGCATTTACATTTGCATTAGTGCATCAAAAGTCATATCAACAGTGAACTAAACAGCCCTATCCACAACTGTACTTTTCCTACATTCTTGGTTTGAGCTTTATTTTAAAAAGATTTATGTATTCATGAGTCTCACAAAAAAAAATCCCTGATTTTTCTCTCTCCCTCTCTCCATTATGATTATGTCTCCTTGGTGCTTTCTTTATAGATCCTAGTAAAACTGCCACAGTTAAGTTCAAAATTCATTTTCCTGGGACAGATGACATGCTTCTATGTGAAGCCTGGTATAGCACACATGAGGACATCTGGCTGCTGAGACTACCATTTCTTTTAATTTACCCCTATGACTTGCAATCTAAGCCTTGTAATTCCTTTAGGGAATAGAAAAGGAACAAGAGGTAGTTGCGCAAAAAACCAAAAAAATTGGTTTGAGATGAAGAACCAGCTCAGTAATGTAAAAGTCACTAGTCCATTACCAACGTTACTAATTTAATTAATGTGGCCAGATTTTTAGGCATGTAGACATTTTTCTATCAGTTATTCATAGTTCAGTTCTATTCACACATAAGGACTAGTGCATGAGTTTTCTGAAATGCAAATCAGAGCTTAGTCTTACACCTGTTAATTCTGGATCTCAAAACTGGGAGATACACAGATAATTTTGTTTTGTTGCCTGATTAATTGAAATAAATATTTGCTCATAGTTTCATTTTATGTATGCTTCAGATGTGAGGATCTACAGTGCATCTACAACCAACTGAAAGCCAAGAGGATTTCAGCCATGGTGGAGCTGCTGAACAGAGTACAGAGCACTTACTATGCAGCATTTACATCCGTACTCAGCGATGTAGAAGCAGGTGAGTTTGGAAAAACGGTGTATAGTGTTTTAAGCATCAATCATTGTGTTTTATTGGCTCATCTTGATGGAGATCAGTTTTTCAAATTCTCTTGAAGTTAACTTTTTAATGAAGGATTGTTGAATCTTTAAAAGCCTTTCAAATTATACCATTGATGATACAGATCATAATGCAAGAATTGTCAGTATTTCATAATTCTTTCACGGCACCCTTTCTTTTAGTTTTTGGATTTATGGAGGGTTGTGATAAAAATGGCTACGGTGGTGCAGCGGGTTAAACCACTAACTGCAGAACTTGCTAATCAGAAGGTTGGCGGTTCAGATCCGCAGATGGGGTGAGCTCCCGTTGTTAGCCCCAGCTTCTGCCAACCTAGAAGTTTGAAAACATGCAAATGTGAGTAGATCAATAAGTACTGCTTCAGCAGGACAGTAACAGCACTCCATGCAGTTATGCTGGCCACATGACCTTGGAGGTGACTACGGATAATGCTGGCTCTTCATCTTAGAAATGGAGATGAGCACCAACCTCCAGAGTCAGACTCAACTAGACTTGATGTCAAGGGGAATACTTTACTTTAAATATGGTATCAGTGAGGTGAACATTAAGCTAAACTGAAATGAATTGCATGTACTCAGTATATGTTGAGCAGCTTGAAGTTTGCTTGAAGTCCTTGATAAAATAGTGAAGAGCAGAGACATCACACTGGCAACGAAGGTCCGCATGGTTAAAGCAATGGTATTCTCTGTAGTAACCTATGGTTGTGAGAGCTGGGCCATAAGCAAAGCAAAGCTGAGCAAAGGAAGAAAGATGCTTTTGAATTTTGGTGCTGGAGGAAAATCCTGTGAGTGCCTTGGACCGCAAGAAGATCCAACCAGTCTATACTCCAAGAAATAATGCCCGGTTGCCCACTGGAGGGAAGGATATTACAGGAAAAGATGAAGTATTTTGGCCACATCATGAGGAGACAGGAAAGCTTGGAAAAGATCATGATGCTGGGGAAAATGGAAGGAAAAAGGCTGACCAAGGGCAAGATGGATGGATGGTATCTTTGAAGTGACTGGCCTCACCTTCAAGGAACTGGGGGCGGCGATGACTGACAGAAAGCTCTGGCGTGGACTGGTCCATGAGGTCACGAAGAGTCGGAACTGTCTGAGTGAATGAAGAAGAAGATGGCTAAATCTAGATCCAATCTTGTGTATGCATGAAATACCTTTAAATTGGGTCAGTGACACTCAGAGAGAACCTTTCTTTAAAAGTTAACCATTCTGGACAAATTTGCTTATAAAGGGTACTTTTTTGTGCAAGTTTGGACACTCCCATGTTAGTCCCTTCTGTAACAGAGTTTTAGAAATGTCCATTATGATTGCTATGTTCTTATTGCCCCTGTGTCTACTTAGGAAGGTGTCCCATGTGTCTTGATATATCATTTTGTTATTGTTGGGTTTTCTTGCTTATTGTATCTTTTATATCAATTCATTAAAATACCTTTAAAGTTTTAGCACATGCAGTAAACAGAAGGATTTGTTTAGCAAGTGAACAAAAAAAGATGGTACATTAAAGGCAGAAACAGATTTTTGAGCAGTAGAAATGTTAAGCTTTTTAAATCTCTCAGTGGGAAGCTACACCATACTCTTTCCCTTTTTTGTGACAATAGTCTTCATTTTCATGTTTAAATAAGTACTTCCAAGAAAAAAAATCCAGTACTTATAATTTTTAGGTTTAAGGATTTGCTCTAGATTGTGTGATATAAAATGATAAAAAAATCATGCTTGTTATAACTGAAAATGCATATATTGAAGACATAAGTCTTGCAGAAACAAACAATAAATTTCTAAGCAAGTGTTTTTAATGCTCTATCTTAAGACACTTTACAAGTTTCGGTGTCTATTGTATTTCTATTTTCTTAATATACAGCTTTGGTTGAGGCCCAGGATATAAATGTGCACCTAAAGCCAATCCAGGGCCCTTTAGAGGAAACAGAGAATGTGGAATTTAATGAGGTGAAGCCACTGCTAAATCGTGTGCTTCATATGGTGTGTTTGATCTGGGCTACATCCAAATACTACAGCACACCTGCGAGGACAATTGTGCTGCTTCAGGAAATTTGCAGCCTCCTTATCCAGCAGGTAAGTCATGTAACAATTCTTTGCCATGCATTTTCTCTGGTGAATGGAGAACACAACCTATAGGCATTCCTTGCCACCACAGTTTGAGGGGAATCCTGTTTTCTAAGAGGCTGGTTTTTTTTTTAGAGAAATGATCACATCAGGTACTGTCCCATGACTGCCCTCTTCAACTTGGCAGCTGCAGGGAGTTGTAGTGAAACATAACAAGAAGGCTGAAAACCTGGAGAAGCTGCCATATAATCATGCAGTGATTGTCTCTGCACTGATCCTATCCAGTAGAATCCCATTGATTCAGTCGCACCAGGAATAGTTGCAGAACTTTCAACATTCAGGGAAGCAGGTGAGCACTTTGGAGAGCTCCTGGTGCCACTTACAGTTTCTTTTGTCAGTAGACAACAAGGGGAGATGTTCCTTCAAGGACCAACGGGAGCCATCTGAGGCCTTCTGAAGGTTTACTTTGCTGTAGGCTTGTTCACAAGCTGTACTTCTTAAATGTAATTTGCCTGTTTTTGTTGTCTTGAGCTTTTGAGGACTCAAAAGAAGATGCTCAAGCCATTAACATCACTGTCAAGGCAAATTTCCCTTCCTGTCCTGTGAGATCCAAGGATGGAGGTTCACGGTAGCAGGTCCCAGTGATGCTTTGGAGCCTATACATTGAAATCTCCACTCCCCACCTAGATAACATACTGTATCAGGCTATCACTTCGCTCATGTCCATCTGGTTCTCTAATTTCCATTACTAGTATTCTAGTTCAGCAGGAAGTAAGACAGCAAAGTACCTAAAAAATTCAAAGCATAATAGCATAGGAGTACTTTTGTTAAAGCAGTGAGATATCCATGGTGTTGATATAAACAAATCAGCATAAAGACAGTACAGAAAGGTTCCCTGTTTCTCTGCCCATCTGGGCAAATGTTGGAATTTCAAATTTATGAATGTTTTTTCTTTAGAGTATGGTTGGGCAAAGGACAGTTCTGAGACCTTGTATGTCCTAAAGGCTGTTTTGTGATCCTCTTCCCCTCCAGACTTCCCAGATTATCCTTTTTCTGGCCAAAAAAGGGTTCATTGCTTCTCTTGAAAGCCTCGGAGTTTCAAATTAGTTTTTATATAAATTTCTATCCTTGCCATATTGTTTGACATAAAACATCTGAGTCTTTAAAAAAAAAACCTGGAAGAGGGCTTTCATACACACACACACACAATTTTGACAACACGTGAGCCCCTAGAGCAAAGAGCTTTAGAGCAAGTAACACTATGTAACACAATTTTTGTTCCTGGGTTATAACTGTCATTTCATAATTGGTTCTATCTTAAAACATGGGCAAAGTATATTAAACTGCAAAAACATTTGTGGGACATCCTGCAGCACATTTTGCTATAGTTTTTCAATGAATATCTCATAGCACCTCAACCAATTCAACATAGTTTGTGGCAGCCACAAAAAACGAAATATCTGGATGTATCAACTACTTTCAAAGTAAGTACCACACAATTAAATGGGAAATAACACACTTTAATGCATACCACGATGCATGTGCTATGACATAGATAAAAGATTGGATATTACTGAACAAAGAAGACTTTTTAAATATAGAATGGAATGACTTAAGAGTAGGATGGCATGCCTATTTATGGTATGAAAGAGAAAAAAAGGAAAAAAAATGGCAATCATTTTGTGAGAGCATCCCTATTAAGAGTTTGGCAAAAATACAAAAAACGTCTTTATTCTAAAACACCTTTATGGATCTCCCCTATGGAAGCGCACCAGAGAAGACTTTTAGAATGGAGAAAATGGCCAACCTATAGAGATTTGTTAAATAAAAGTACAAATAATATTAAAACGTATGAGGAACTAAAACAAAAATTCCCTAATATTACTTGGTTACATTATATGCAAATCAAAGATTATTATAATCAAGATAAAAATTAGGTTTTAGTTGGGAAGAGGTGACTTGGGATAGGATTTTAAAATTAGAAAAGAAAGTAATATCAAATATTTATAATATATTACTTACCTGGTGGACTGAAATGGAACAGGTTAAAAATTGTATGATAAGGTCCATAAGGAATAAAACTGCTACCATCAGGGATTTTCTTACTGACCAGGGAGCTGACCTAGTGTGTATCACAGAAACTTGGATCCAAGAGGGGGACGAGATCCTACTCCAGGAAATAACATCTCCAGGTTATGTAATCACCAACCAGATGCGAACTGGGAAGCGGGGTGGGGTGGGGTGGCTATGCTCTCCCGAGAAAGCTTCTCTCTTAGGGCAGCTCCTGTACCGAACATCTCTGGCATCGAAAGTGTTGGTCTGGTGTGGGATTTTCCTGAGAGTATAGCCTTCCTGCTGGTGTACCATGCGCGCAGCGCACCAGCAGACAGCCTACCCCAGCTACTTGAGACGGTGTCGGAGTGGTCCTTGAGTTTCCCCAGACTTATCGTCTTGGGAGATTTCAATGTCCACGCTGATGCGGACTCTTGTTCATTAGCGGCTAAAGACCTAGTGTCCACCATGGAGACACTAGGACTCTCACTTTGTAGTACTGGGTACTTCAGCACAGGAATTCAAGTGACCCAAGTCTCTACTATAGAGGTTCCATGGTCGGATCACTGTGCCCTAAGAGTCCGGTTGGAGCATGCCTTCCCACCCGACAAGGGCGCCGAGCTGATCTGGGCTCGCCCAAGGAATCTTATGGAACCCAGTAGGTTCCGGAATGCTCTGAGAGATCTGGAGCCAGTCACCGACTCATGGAACACCAGGCTATCCAATGCACTCGATGAGATCGCCCCTAGATGCCCTCTCCAACCTTACCAAAACCGGTCTCCTTGGTTCACCGAGGAACTTTGACCGATGAAGCGAGAAAAGAGATGGCTAGAGAGCGTGTGGCGAGAACTCCGTGACGGAGTATCGAGATCAGCCTATAGGGCTTTCATGGAGTCCTATGAACATGCTATCATTGAAGCAAAGCGGGCATATTATGCCTCTCTGATAGCGTCTGCCAGCTCACGCTCGGCAAAATTGTTTAAAATTATTCGATCTTTAACAACGGTCCCTATCGTCCCAAAAAGTGATAATCAGGCCCTTTCAGCCGAGGCTTTTCAGAGCTATTTTACTGACAAGATCTCGCTACTACGCCGGGACCTTCCTGCCACAATCGACACAGTGAGAGAACTTGGGATGCCCACTCACTGGGCTCACCCTTGACCGGTGATTGAGAGGGCAGTAGCGGTGCAGCTGCAGCAGTTCCTAGATGACACAGCCGGACTGGATCCTTTCCAGTCCGGCTTCCGTGCGGGGCATGGCACAGAGACTGTATTGGTTTCCATCACGGATCACCTCCGATGCCAGCTTGACCAGGGCGGGTCGGTGCTGCTTGTGTTATTGGATCTCACAGCAGCATTTGACACAGTCGATCACAATCTTCTGACCCACCGCCTTGCCTTTGCCGGAATTAGGGGGACAGCTTTAAATTGGCTGGCCTCCTTTCTTCACAACCGTGGACAGCGAGTGGAGAGGGGAGGCCTGGTCTCTGAGAGGTCCCCTCTACATTGTGGGGTTCCTCAGGGGGCCATTCTCTCCCCTCTGTTGTTTAACATCTATAGGAGACCACTTGCTCACCTGGTCCGAGATTTCGGGCTCGAGTGTTATCAATATGCTGACGACACTCAGCTTGTGTTAAAGATGGAAGGCTGACCAGAGTCTGTACCCGACAGTTTTCATCAGTGCCTCGAGGCCATTATTGGATGCTTGCGTTCCAGTAGGTTGAGGGTGAATCCAGCAAAGACGGAGATCCTATGGCTGGGCCGACCGGGCAGTGGGGATATCCAGTTGCCAACCCTGGATGGCGAAGTGCTACGCCCGTCTTCACTAGTAACGAGTCTGGGTGTCCTCTTGGACTCTTCATTGACGATGGAGGCCCAGGTCTCCGCCGCTAGCAAAACTGCCTTTTTTTCATCTTCGGCAGGCTAGACAGCTAGCCCCCTATCTGTCTAGGGACAACCTGGCTACGGTGATCCAGGCTACAGTCATCTCGAGACTGGATTACTGTAACACCCTTTACATTGGCCTTCCTGTATCGGTGATCCGGAAGCTCAAATTGGTGCAAAATGCAGCTGCCCGGCTCCTTGCGGGAGTCCCAATAAGATGCCACATAACACCAATCTTACGGCAGCTGCACTGGTTACCAATTGAGCACCGGATCACTTTCAAAGTGATGGTGCTTACCTTCAAGGCCTTACATGGTCTAGGGCCAATGTACCTGAGGGACCGCCTCACTCCCTACAAACCCCAGAGATCCCTCCGTTCTGAGGACCAAGACCTGTTGGAAGTCCCCAGTTTTAAGACCTTGCGTCTAACAACAACTAGATGCAGAGCCTTTTCAGTAGTGGCGCCATCTCTCTGGAACACCTTGCCACCTGAAGTTCGTGCCTTGCAGGACTTGTCAGCCTTCCGCAGGGCATGTAACAAATGTGGAACAAAAAATTAAAATATACATGTGCAATGGATTTGAAAGAGAATTGGATAAAAATATTCCACAGATTGTATACTACACCGAAACAATTAGCCAAAATGTATAAAACAGTTTCTGATTAGTGCTAGAAATGTAAAGAACAAGTTGGCTCCTTCTATCACATGTGGTGGACTTGCAAAGAAGCAACAAAATTTTGGATGAAGATTCATGAAGAATCATAAAAGATTTTAAAGAGAACATTTATAAGAAAACCAGAGTATTATCTATTTGGATTTACAGATTTAGACTTACAATTGACGGAACAAGAAGATAAACTTTTTACTTATATTACGACTTCCGCTAGAATTGTTTTCGCTAGAGAATGGAAACAGGAATTAGTCCCACCAATTGAGGAGTGGGTGGAGAAGATAAGAGAAATAAAGGATATGGGCGAATTGACTTTTTTGTTGAAGAAAAATACAGGCAAGATAATGAAAAGAACGAATTGGGACGATCTTCAGGACTATCTGGATAATTTGAGAAAATGAAGATTACGAGAGACAATTTTGCTATTTTTTTTCTCCTTAGCAAGAAAAAATATTATTGAATAATAAGAAAATATTATCCAAGAAGATGGAATGGAAGTCATTTTCTTTTCTTTCTTTCTTTCTTTTTTTTTTTTGCTTTTTGTTTTTTTGTCTGTGGGTATATTTTTGTAGATTGTAGACTTTTATCTTTATCTCTTTTTCCTACTTTTCTATACCTTGGTTGTTCTCACTCTTTCGATGTAGTATAAAAAAATTAATAAAATTCTTTTAAAAAAGGGGAAATAACACTTTCAAACCAGGAATTTTGTTACACAGTGTAATTGGTCCTTGAGTCACCACCACCCTTCTAGTCCCCCACTTGATAAAAACAACAAACCCCGTCTTATCATAACACTCTTTTGTAGACCATCAAACAACTGGTACAATATGTTACCCTATTTTTATCAACTCGTCTTTCAAGGTACAGGGCAACTTTGGTAGTTTCCCTGTTTTTAAAATCTTCATAATATCTCTGTTAGGGAGTTTAAGATCAGTGAGAGAGTGGCTGGCCGGAAGTCATAGAAAGAGCTTCATGAATAAACTTGGATTTGAATCTATATTTCTCTGGTTGAAGATACAACTCTCATTTAGCTCCACTAGAGGGTCATAAAATTCAATTTAGCTGCAGACATTTTAGCACCAATAGTAGATTTTTTTAACCCATATCAGAGAATTGATTTTTTTAAAATGTTGCTGATATGGCTAAGTACCTTTAAGTCACAATGTTTTAAATGATTTCCCGCTTGCATTAGTGGCAGTATGGATTTGAGAATGTTTTCCATTCCTCAGTTTTATGATCCTACGTTTTTGTATTTCCTCTCTCCTTTTGTATCAGAAACAATCTTTGCAGCTTTTTTGTGCGGTATGTGTGGACAAAAATGCCTTTCCCCCCTTTTTTTTAATTAGCAAATCCACTATAAGGTTTCCACATGAATGATTGCTGAGTGTGTCTGCTTCCAGAAGAAGCAAAGAATGAATTGGAAAATTAGGATCAGGACCAGGTTCCTCGTATGTTTGCCTTTTAATACCCTTTCCAGTGTTGTGTCCCACAGCTTGTAAGAGTCACTGCTGTGGACTGTAATTCCCACTATCCATGTTTTCCAAGAGTTTCTGGAAGCCCTCATCTAAAATAGTATAGTTCAGTTAACATTTTATTCAAAGGAAAAAGCCTGACGACTTCTTTACTCTGTCCAAATAGGCTAGAAATTACCTCAACTATGAAGATCTGCTTAAAGCGGAAACCGAAGAAAGCTTGAGAAAAGTAGAAACAGCTTTTGATGTTTTCAATTATTTCAAGCGGTTGTTTGAAGAAAGAAGGGAAACACTTGACACTTACTTTCAGCCAGGTCAGGTGGTAAAAAAGTGGGATTTTCCTTCCATAATGGTTTTTGCACAACTGGATAACTTTTTGGAAAGGCTCCAAGTGGTTCATGTAAGTATTAAGCTGTGAAATATAAAAAGAGTAATTGATACAGAAAAAGCTATTTTTAATCTTACAGGTATAATTTCATAATTTATTTTACTTGCAAGTGTTGCTTTCCTTGACCCTTAGCCTCAGGGTGTAAGATTTGGATGACAGAAACAGCCAGTGTGGTGTTGGGGACGGAGGGTTTGACTGGGGATACCTCCATGCAGCTGTCCCTAATCAACCAAGACATTCAAAGGTGTCAGGGATCATACGTAGTTGCCTCTCACATTATGAACAAAGGATGGGATAAACTCCACTTAACCTTCCTTGAGCTACTTTGAAAAAAAGAGAGGATAAAATATTGTAAATCTCTCTATATATAAATGTAATGTGGCACTTTATTATGGAGTAAACAGCAAAATCACTGAACCCAATCACACCAAATTTGGCCACAAAAGACATAGTCATCCAAGCTAGGTAAAGGTTAAGGTTTTCCCCTGACGTTAAGTCCAGTCATGTCTGACTCTGGGGTGTGGTGCTCATCTCCATTTCTAAGCCGAAGAGCTGGCGCTGTCTGTAGACACCTCCAAGGTCATGTGGCCGGCATGACTGCATGGAGTACCGTTACCTTCCTGCCGGAGCAGTACCTATTGATCTACTCACATTGGCATGTTTTCGAACTGCTAGGTTGGCAGGAGCTGGAGCTAATAGCGGCTGCTCACACTGCTCCCGGGGCTTGAACCTGGGACCTTTCGGTCTGCAGCTCAGTGCTTTAACGCACTTTGCCACCGGGGCTCCATCATCCAAGTTATGTCTTTCAAAAAACAAAACAAAAACAAAACTAAAAGTATAAAGCCCAAATTAGAGGAAGAGAAAGAACTGTTTTTCCCCCTTGCTGTCAGTTAGAAGGCTAGGCTCTGCCCACTTCTTCTCCTAGCAACCCACTAAGCCCCAATGGCGCCAGGGCCTCTTCATTTAGGCCACTGCCTATAAAATACAGATTATCTGATTTGAACTGGATTATATGGCAGATTATATGGAACTCAAGGCCCTTCCACACACCTATATAACCCAGAATGCCAAGACAGATAATCCACAGTATCTGCTTTGAACTGGATTATCTTGAGTCTACACTGTCATATAACCCAGTTCAGTATGGATTTTATACAGTTGTATGGAATGGGCCTCATACAATCCAGTTCTAAGCAGATGATATCAGATTATAAATATAATATATAATAATTACTGTGGTATAATAATACAGAACAATATAATCTCTAAAATCAGGACAGTAAATAAAGAGCAACACTCTGAAAACAGGGAAATTCCAGAAAGGAAACAACCAGAGCCAGCTAACACCTCCCAACAAAGGATTCCCCCAGGCAGGAAGCAGACAGGGTTTGAAGCCGCAAGGCCATTAAATGTTAATCTAGGTGGCTAATTGCAGCATTCATACTTGCTGCAACGAGTCTATTAATTCCTATTCAACCGGGCCAACCCAAAATTCCACAAGGTAGAAAGCGGCCAGGCTTGCAAGCAGCAAGGCTATTCAGGTTGCTATTCAGGTTTCCCCTAGATAGAAAACCCCCAGGCTTTGAAGCCATGAGGCTATTCCATCCCATTCAACCTGGCCAACAAAGAATGGTCCTATGTAGAAAGCGGCCAGGCTTTGAAGCAGCAACGCTATTCAGTGCAATTCAACCTGGCCAACCAAGATTTCCCCTAGATAGAAAACCCTCAGGTTTGGAAGCCACAAGGCTACTCCATCCCATTCAACCTGCCCAAGGAAGGATGCCCCTATACAGAAAGCGGCCAGGCTTTGAAGCAGCAAGGCTGTTCAGTGCAATTCAATTTGGCCAAAAAACATTTCCCTAGAAGAAAATGGCCAGGCTTTGAGGCTGCAATTCAATGCTATTCCACTTCGTCAACAAATGTTTCCCATAAGCCACAGCAACACGTGGCTGGGCACAACTAGTTAATAATATAGGCATCTGACAAAATTTGAAATTATACCTCTCTAGAAATTTTCTAGATCCTCCAGTGTATATCTGCAGTTATTTCTGATAGAAGTTGTACATTTCAATAGGGTTTGCTATTGAAATGTACAATGGTTTCCTGGTTTCATGGTAAGTTCAGAAATGTATCCTTTGCAAATATGGTGGCTGTACTGTGCTGTATGTTAAATACAGTAGACTCAGTTAACTGGAACCCAAGTAATTAAAACTCTAAAGCAACCAGTAAAAAGTTAGAAGAAGTAACACTTTAAATAAAAATTAAAATCAATTTTAGTAGAAATGTGTCATTAAGTTTGTATTTCTTTGTCTTAATTTGTTTTTAACTACTGTATTTCAATATTAATATCAAGTTAATCTGTCAATCTCTATGGCATCTGTCAATCTCTATGATCCAGCTTTGTTTGCTTCACCCAAGATAGCTCACAACAGGAATAAATTAAGACCTAATATTTAAAAACAACTACAATTTTAAATAAAAAGTTAAAACAAATAAAGATAATCAAATTAAAACTATTTAAAATCATTTAAAAGGCATTCAAAAGTTTTTAAAAAGTTAAAATGTTTACTTTTGTCGATGCATAGTTTGACACATAGTCAACAAGACAATCATGGTGTACCTCATTGATTTCATTTGGACTTCTCAGGCATTTTCTTAGCCAGTGTAGAGATCTGCAACAGCTGTCAAGATTTCCGAGTAAGAATTAACAGCGACTGTGCCTCCATGTTATCTGTTAGAGCTAGTGAAGGTTGCATTGATAAAATGGGTCTGGATTCAGATTAAAAGATCTGTATCCACCAGTACAAAGTATTTATAGGGCATGCCTCCCGCATTTAATCAGCATCTGCTTTGTTCTTACAGCGCATTGTATTCTGAAGCTTCTACCTTTGTAGAAAATTCTAAAG
Organism: Anolis carolinensis; assembly: GCF_035594765.1. NCBI lineage: Eukaryota > Metazoa > Chordata > Lepidosauria > Squamata > Anolidae > Anolis > Anolis carolinensis. The sequence continues at coordinate 145,290,172 of NC_085842.1, read as the reverse complement.
CCCCTTCCCTAAACTAGAAATCCCAGGATTTAATAGGATACTGCTATAAGAATTAAAGTTAAATCATGTTGTGTAGTATGAAAAGCCTCATGGACTTTCCTTCTACCCCCCCCCCCCCCCAGATGCTGGATACATTTGCTTTGGAACGGGCTGTTTTTCTAAAGAAAGAAATACTAATAGGATGGATGTCTATAATCTTGTGCATTCTTGGCTGGTGACCCTAGTCCAGACCTGCACAATCTGTGTTCTTTCAGATGTTTGGGATTCCAACTCCCAGAAGCCGTAGCCAGTTTGTTCAATGGTCTAGGATTCTGGGAACTGAAGTCCAAAACACCTGGAGGTCCAAAGGCTGTGCAGTCTGTAAATGTTTTAAAAATGAGAAGAGAGAAAGGATGCTGTAGCAACCCAAATCAGCCTCGTGGGTTGCAGTGTGCCCATACCAGCCCAGGTGTTGATGCCAAACCTGTTTACTGCTTCCCCTAGCTATTATTCTTATTTTTATTCTTGTTATTTCCTGCTTTATATCTCTCTAAAAAGGAGACCCAAAGCTACACTCTGGTTAGCTGTGTGTGAGAACTAGAATGTTGGTTCCTGGAAGTCAGCACCAAGACCACTTTATATATCTTTATAATATAGGCCCTTCTTGCCCATGCATAGTTGATACCGTATTAAATAGATAATTTACAGATTACTTGCATATGGACACCATGATATTAAGGATTGGATCCAGAAACTGGCAAGCAAAAACTCTTCTTTTGCAAGGTGCCTCCATCACATTCCAGGTCTTTTCTCAAAATCAGGAAGGGTTTTTGGGCAGCGGGGGAGATGAGGAGATACATTGGTGAGGAGGAGGCAGCAGAAATCCCCTTGCATGGATGGGCTCATGCACCACTGAATTAGTCTAGTGTTCAATTTATATTGTTAAAACAAGCCAAAGTTTCAACACAACCAACAGCTAAGAGAAGTAAAACGTGTAGAATGTTGGAATACAAAATATTGGAAACTAGTCAATAGGCAGCTTAACAAATATTATCCAAAATAGGAAGGCCTTATGCACTTTAATTCTAAACTTTATTTGTTTTTCTTGAATAAAAAAAGAATTCAAGGGTCTCTGCAATGCATCTTCCTGGGTCAAAGATGCCATCTTAGTGAAAGAGTTCCACCACTCTTCCATATATGTAGATAATTATTGTCTTTTTTGTATGTGATCTTCAGGAATGTGATACCCCGGACGAGTGCATCATACACTGGCAAAAGGCCCAACTTTGTTCTGAGTTTAGTAGATATGGTAACTGGAGAGTTCTGTATCTAGTCATCTTTAAGAAGACTATTAAATTACAGAAAGGAATTCAAGCTGAGGATTTTTTTCAGATTATAAGTTTCTGTGTTTGGATGTTGAGCTGCTCATTTGTTTCCCTCTTGCCAAATTTCTGGTAGCTTAAGTTGGTGTTCAGCAATAGAATTCACATGTGATTTCATATTAGGAAGACTTTTGGCTCAGTCAATAAAAATATCTCTGTCTTCCATTACTTTCCTCTGCAAAGATAGCAAAACGATAATACTGACTGCTGGCATATATCCCAGTTCTCTTGAAAAATGACTTCAATTAGGATTTGTTGGTTTTTGTCTCAAAGTGTAAGATTTCAGCTGAATGCAAAGTAGTATCGATTGGAGGTTGCTGCAGTCTCATACACCCCTTTCATTAACCTTGAAGAGAGCCCGGTAATCATCAATGCTGTTTTAAAGCTGTATCGATATTTTTAATAAACCCAGATAGGAATAAACTAAATTATTGTAGAGTATGCAGCAATTGAGTTAATGAGAGAAATGCAAACAGAGATGTTAGAAATTATGTTTCTTAATAACACACATCTTCATAATATGGTATATGTATAGTGCATTGTGATAATGTAGGTTGGATATTAAAGTGGCATGAATATATATAATTAGGTTATATCTCTAAGGCTGCATTTACACTGTAGAATTAATGCAGTTTGAAAGCACTTTAACTGCCATGGCTCAAAATTACAACTTCCATGATTCCATAACATTGAGCCAAGGAAGTTAAAGTGGTGTCAAATGGCATTATTTCTACAGTGTAGATACACCCTTAGAGAAGCTGCAGGTGCCACACAAGTTTCAGGAGGAAGCCACTTAAGGCTTTTTGTTTCAAAGGTGGGTGAATGAGCAGTCCCAAATTCTTCAAAGAGCTTCAGTAGGCTGAATACTAGAAACTTCCCATAAGCAACAGCTCCATCTTGTATAGATGGATTGGCACTTCATTAGATCGTCTTGGGTCCATTACTGATTTCAAACACTAGTCTAGCATTTCTTCCAGCTTATAAGATTTTTTGTGTCTACAAGGCTATTAATACTTCAGGAAGGTTTCTAGGAGTGCTATTAACCTTTGGAAGAAGGTAAACACACTATGCAGAGTTTGTTTTAATACAGAAAAATAGAAGGGGGAAGTTAGATTTGGGGCCTTTCAGTTTTGATGGCAGGGGATAAATAATGATAAATAATCAATTTTATGTGTTGTCGATTTTATGTTACCCACCTGTCCTCATGGCACAAGGCGAGGTACAAAACACCCAGATAAAATGGGTGTTTGTCAATACATGTTTGTAAAAATGGATAGTGAGCCTGCACATGTACCACATGTTGTCTACTCCATAGCAAATGAAGCATGCAGTTGGTAATTGATCTCATAGCAACCACTTCTAAAATGCATTCTCCAGGCAAGCAGAGTGCCAGCTCAAAGTGTGCCTCAAATCTTGGAAACCTACTTAGAATTATATTGGTTCAAAGGTATTTGAAGTTGCTGAGAGACTGAGGAGCACTCTGCTGTGCCTGCCAGGCATTTGTCATAATGCATTCATTCCAGTGACAGGTTTGAGATTTAGATCGGTCCAGACATCAGTTTCACCCAAGAGAGCCTCTTCATATCCATGGATTTTGTATCCTGACTTGTACACATATCCACAGATTCACAATTTCCCATGTGTGTAGACATCTCTCCATGCAGTCAAGAACTCTGTGTTGTGTACCCACGAGGCATGTTGCAGATGTGTCATTTGAATAAGCAGGGTAGAAGCCTCAAAATACAAAATGATCTATTGCTTTGGTCATGTAGGTTGCATGATCACAGATTTAAGATTATACTCTTGGGCATTGTAAAGGTTTTGTTTATTTGGAAACAGATGGGTTCTGTTTGCTAATTGGAGCTGATTAATATGCATAGTCATTCAGGAAATACATGCATTGGAAAGTTGAAAACTTTTCAATGACTGTAGCTATGAATGTAACAATCAGTGTTTGGCACAGCGAGCTGAGAAAGAGGCTCATTTACAAAAAGAAAAAGATAAAATTCACCTGGCATACACACTCTCCCTCTATTGCAAGCATATATAGAATCATTACAATGACCATTTGGACTTTCATTAATCCAGATAATAAATACCGGTAATAGGACTAAACAATGTAGTACCAACAGTTGAGATTAATGCTGGATTTAGCTCCTGGTACACAAATTGTTGATTCAACACTACAAGAGCCATATTTGTCTACTTTCTTAATTATAGTCAGTGAGATTTACTCTGGTACCAGAAAGTGTGTATTAGTTTTGCAGGCTGTTTCTCCCCAAAATGTTAACCTTCATGAACCCTTTTAAAGCAAATTGTACTCATCACAACTTTACCTTAACTCACATTTTGGAAGAAAGGTTGGATATAATGTTAATAAATAATTTCAGTTAAATTATGTTCAGTAATTGAGTTTATGGACTCAAGACCTGAATCTAAAACTATGCAACTAAATAAACATGGTCCTGCTTCACCACTAGCACAAAAGCAGCATTGATCACTAATCAATTCTTTTTGTAACTATTAATCAGTCTCTTTCACATACACTTATTTTGTTTGTATGTGTAAAATTAGGAATGGTAACAAAGTAAGGAAAGGTAATATGGTGTAGGTAGAGTTGATACAAACTGTTTGGATATTAACTGTGATTTTTGTTGTTGTTGTTGTTGTTTTCTTGTTGTTGTGTATAGGATCTCCTGACAACTGTTTTAGACATAGAGAAGCTGGAAAAGCTTGAATTCAGTGGCATAAAAGGGAAATTTCTAAGCCAGCAGGTTCTGGGCATGCATGAAGAATTCCAAGAGGCATACAAAGTATTCTCAGAAAGTACTTATGACTGCCTGGACATAGCCAACTTGGTGGGTAGTTCATTTACCCTGGGGAACTTATTTCATGTTCAAGTTGAAAGTTCCTGTCAGTAGCTATATTTGGTTATTTGTTTGGTTTCTTCAGGAATTTGAGGAGGATGTATATGAATTTAAGTGGAAAATTGAAGACATGGACCGGAGGCTGGGAACCATTTTTGGTCAGGCTTATGATGATGCAGCTAGTGTGGAGCATGTATTCAAGGTTTGTTATTTATCACACTACAATATTACAGTATTTAGTAATTGTAATCTATCTTTATACGTAACACTTCTACAAATGCCCTGAAGAAGTGCAGTATTGTATGATATTTGCATTTTACTCTAATGCAGTTAAACTCCTGGGAAAGTTCTATATCTGTTGTTGTTGTTATTGTTGTTATTATTATTATTACAGTAGAGTCTTACTTATCCAAGCCTCGCTTATCCAAGCCTCTGGATAATCCAAGCCATTTTTGTAGTAAATGTTTTCAATATATTGTGATATTTTGGTGCTAACATCGTAAATACAGTAATTACAACATAACATTACTGCCTATTGAACTACTTTTTCTGTCAAATTCGTTGTATAACATGATGTTTTGGTGCTTAATTTGTAAAATCATAACCTAATTTGATGTTTAATAGGCTTTTCCTTAATCCCTCCTTATTATCCAAGATATTCGCTTATCCCGTTTATGCTGGCCTGTTTAGCTTGGATAAGTGAGACTCTACTGTATTATTATTTTATTTTATGACACAGCAAACAAGATAGATATGCTGGATTTCGTATCACAAAATCACAAGTCGAACACTTCCAAGTGTCTAGGACTGTGTGATGTATTTTCGGATGATGTGCGCAGATCCCAGCAGGGTGGCCTTTTGCAGTTGGCAGATCGTAATTTTGTCAATGTCTATTGTTTCCAAATGCCGGCTGAGATCTTTTGGCACAGCACCCAATGTGATGATCACCACTGGGACCACCTGCACTGGTTTCTGCCAGAGTCTTTGAAGTTCAATTTTGAGGTCCTGATAACGGCTGAGTTTTTCCTGTTGTTTTTTATCAATGCGACTGTCACCTGGGATGGCAACATCAATGATCCAAACCTTTTTTTCCCCACAACTGTGATGTCTGGTGTGTTGTGTTCCAGAACTTTGTCAGTCTGGATTTGGAAGTCCCACACTATCTTTGCGTGCTCATTTTCCAATACTTTTGCAGGTTTGTGATTCCACCAGTTCTTTACTGCTGGGAGGTGGTACTTGAGGCATAAGTTCCAATGAATCATTTGGGCCACATAGTTGTGCCTCTGTTTGTAGTCAGTCTGTGCCACCTTGCCGTAGGTGCCACCTTGCCATGGTGGGAGGGCTTAACTGCTCCAATGATGACTGAGAGCTGTGCTGGCGGTAGTGTAACTACCGGCAGGTCCAACCAAGCCAGAGAGGTCTCAGCTGAGGAGTAGAACTAAGAGCACCTTACCCATTAGCATTATGGAGAATCAAATCAAAATGAAGTCTATACTGGCTTGGTCGTCGCCCAGGATAAAAAGGACCGCGGTGCATGCTGCTGATTCTGGACATCCATCGACATGTGGGCTACGGAGTCAAAATACAAATGAACAGTCACAGAAGTGGCAGAAATATACAATGTCAGAAAACCGCACTATTATTATTTATTATTATTATTATTATTATTATTATTATTATTATTATTATCATCTGCATCTCTATACCGCTTTTCTCACCCCTGGGGGGACTCAAAGTGGTTTACAACATAATAAATGGCAAAATTCAATGCCTTACATATATATAAAAATATATCATATCTAAATCAAAAACATACAACTGTAGATTAAAACAATTAAAACTATAAAAACATCAAACATAGACATATGCATAAAACATGTTATTACAGCAATTAACATTGATCCCTTCTCTTGCCCCACCCTCACCATCCCCCATCTCCCTCTCCATAGAGTTTCAGCCTTTCTTTATATACTCTCCCTGCGCTCCCAGGGAGCAAGATGGTGGAGGCTCTTGATGGCTGAGGCCCCCACAGGCATGGTCCTTTTATGCCCAGCCTCTGGAGGCAGGCAGGTGTTCTTGCTGGGCCTGGCCTGGCAGAGTGACAGGGCCAGGGCCTCAGTTCTGCGAGGAGTGAGTTCCAGGAGCTGTTATCATGGGATGGGACCTGTGTCTTGAATAGAAAACTCCAAGATAGTAGGGATGGGGTTGCATTTTGAAATCTTAATATGAAAAACAATTACAAACAGTTCTCTTTTATATAAGAAGCTCCAAGACTTTTCTACACTTAAGGTGTCAAATATTACAGCTTTCTGATCACATATAGAGTTCATGATTCACATTCAGTGGATTATCATATATGCATGCATGTAATGGTCTGCATACAATTATGACATTTGCATGATCTACATGTGGATGTTTTACATGTTAAATTTAACTTGGAATTATTTCAACAGTTGTTGTTGACCACTCCAGTAATTAAAACCCAAATGTATGTATATTCATCAGGCAAACTGCTTTTATCTGCATCCTTGAAGGAAATGTTGGAAAGAGTTGTTGGTCTTTGTGGACCGTTATATGTTGATACTGAAGTGTATGCATGAAACTACTCATCTTTGTTATTTCTTTCTGTGTGGCAGATAATAGATATATTTGGGAGCTTACTAGAACGACCATTGATAGCAGCAGAGGCAGGCAGCAAATATCATCTACTCATCACAAAGTTCGACAGAGAGTTGGATGATGCTAAACTGATCTACCTAAAACATATCCAAGAGGAAGTACAGCTAGGTATATGATAGTTTCTTCTGAATTGATGAATGTGGTTTTAGAAAAATGCCTTTAGAAGGCAAAGAAATGCAAAATGGTTGTAAGACAGCAGAGACTTAATTATTTTGGCAAAGGTAACTGATACAGTAGAGTCTCACTTATCCAATATTCGCTTACCCAATGTTCTGGATTATCCAACACAGTCTGCCTCCCACCCGGATTCACAGCTGTTTCTCTAGGCAGCAAGGACTGAACTTTTAACACATTTAATTTCCAATAATGTTGTTACTGTAAGTTCATTTTATGCAATTCTTTCTTTATTTGTGATCAATTTGTTAATAGCCAATGTTTTTGTAGTCAATGCTTTCAATACATTGCGATGTTTTGGTGTTAAATTCGTAAATGAGTCCCCTATTGGATGAGAAGGGCGGGATATAAATATTTTAATAAATAAATTGTAATAATAATTACTACATAATGTTACAGTGTATTGAACTGCGTTTTCTGTCAATTTGTTGGAAAACATGATGTTTTGGTGCTTAATTTGTAAAATCATAACGCAATTTGACATTTAATAGGCTTTTCCTTAATCCCTCCTTATTATCCAACATTTTCGCTTATCCTACGTTCTGCCGGCCCGTTTACATTGGATAAGTGAGACTACTATATATGTGTCCTTACCTTAAGTAGTATAGTTTCTCCTTAATTAAAAAAAATGTATGAATAGGTGTGGAAGCAACAAATCGGCTGTATTGTTAGATTATCAAGATTTTTAAAACTGTATAAATGCAGAAAAATGACAAGCTTTTCAAGAAGATGTTTGTGGTTTCATAAGAATTATTAGTGAGATTTCATAGGGTAGGATCTACTTCTGCTGCGCAATTTTTCAACCTAGATCAGAGAAACCCTCTGACTTGATTTTGGAAAAACTGTTCTTTGGGTTTTATTCTTATCTGACTTTACTGTTATCTAGGATTCAAGATGAAATACATTTTGTGTATTCAGGTCCATGCTGGATGTGATGTAATTCATGCAGCTAGCAATCTTAGGGAATGCTTTTGAAAATTAAGTTTTAGATGTGCAGAGCTTGAGTCAGATCAGTACATTGACTGGAACAAGAACGAAACTTTATCTCTGATGTAGGAATTGGTCAGTTTCTGCTTTCCCCCACCTCACATGCACACTCTCTCATGAACACATTGTGTCCAATGTCTGAAGATCTCTGGGTGGCTTGCAATAAAGTCAGCTGAAAGCAACAAATAACAACAATAGTTTAAAATAGTAAAAAAAATTAGTTCAAAAACCAGACAATGAAATGAGCCCAAATTGGATTTTCAGCCAGCTTTGTTTCAGTGGTAAGGAGCCGAAACAAAAGGATTAAAGATTGGGAACACATGACCTAGGCTAAAATCATTCTTGCCAACAGTTTTTTTTAAAGTGCAGAGATATTTTTTAAAACTGCACCATGTAGATTATTGTTCAGGATGGCTATTCTTGCATAATGTTAAGTGACTGTTCAATATCACTGTTCTGTTGCTGGATCACCTCTGATCTGATCTGAGTAGTACATTCGTTTTCATTTCCTACTTGAAGATGATCGTGTTTTTCTCAGGTTATCCACCAGTACACAGGAATATGCCATTGGTTGCTGGAGGAATTCACTGGACTCGGGAACTAAAAGATAGGATTCAGATTCCATTTAGCAACTTTAAGTACCTCCCCCACCTGTGAGTATCTTCACTTCATATAAGCCATAGTGTAAAATTATTTTGTCATCAGACAATGAATCAGTTTTCTGCCTTGGGTTTAGTAGTATAGAATTCATGAGGTAACTTTAAAAAAATGCTTTTGGAAAGTGATCTCTCTATCCTTAATAACACAAGATAAATTTGAAAACTTGTTTTTTGGCCTAGCTTGTGTTCTGATTCATGTAATCCTAGTAAGATATGTAATAATAATAATAATAATAATAATAATAATAATACAACTTTATTTATATACTGTCCTATCTCACCGAAGGGACTCATGGCGGTGAACAATGAAGTCTGCAAACATTCAATGACATACAAAAGAAAAACACATAGGCAAATAAGCAAAAAACCATCCCACCCAAACGCCTGCAGATCCATATTTAAACCAAACATAAGACTCATTATATAAGCAATAACATGTTGACATTTATTTATTTATTTATTTACTACATTTATATCCCGCTCTTCTCACCTCGAAGGGGACTCAGAGTGGCTTACAAATCAAATGTACATACAATATATTATTAGCATAGCACAATATAAGCATTAAATTACTATGTTGTACTATATAATTTTATGGTAATATTATTAATAATATTATTTACAATTCCATAATAATCCATCAAGAAAATGGAAGAGTCAGACCAGCGAAATATGTTTAAAATTTAAAATTATAAATTATAAAATTAACTACAAAATTAACTACCTCCAGCAGCCAGGGTGAGTAGTCCGTATAACATACCAAGCTTCCTCGTCTTTATATGCCTGAGTGCATAAGAAAGTTTTTAGTTGTTTTTAAAGGAGGTTAAAGATCTGTTTTAATCTCTTTAGGGAGGGAGTTCCAGAGGCGGGGGTGATCACAGAGAAGGCCATCTCTCTCGTTCCCACCAACCATGCTTGCGATGGGGGTGGGACCGAGAGCAGGGCCTCATCTGCTGCTCGGAGTGCCCAAGCAGGTTTGTATGTGGAGATGTGGTTAGCTAAACAGCCAGGGCCCGAACTGTTTACGGCTTTAAAGGTAATAAGCAGCACTTTGTATTTAGCCCAGAAGCAGATCAGCAGTCAGTGGAATTGCCGCAACATAGGGGTGGTTCTCTCCATGAATTGATCCCCAGTTAGCAATCTGGCTTTCGATCTCTGAACCAGTTGAAGCTTCCAGACTTCTTCAAAGGTAGCCCCATATAGAGAGCATTGCAATAGTCCAATCGGGATGTGACTAAGGCGTGGACTATGGTGTCTCAAGGTACAGGTGCACAAGTTTTAATTGTGCAAAAGCACTCTTGGCCACTGCAGACATTTGAAGCTCCATGGTAAATGGGTCCCCTCGGGTGAGAAGGGCGGGATATAAATGTTGTAAATAAAATAAATAAATAATGAATCTAGGATTACCCTCAAATTACGAACCTGTGTCTTAAGAGGGAGTGTAACCCCATCCTACACAGGCTGTAACCCTATACCCTGATCGGCCTTGTGACTGACACGGAGTACCTCTATCTTGTCTGGATTCAGTCTCCACTTGTTAGCCTCATCCAGTCCATTACTGATGACTGCTACTGGTTTAGGACTAGGATGTCATCCTTGGTTTCCAGTAGAAAGGAGTAATAGAGTTGGGTGTCGTCTGCATAAATTTGACACCGAACTCTAAAACTCTTGATGATCTCTCCCAGTGGTTCATGTAGATGTTAAACAGTGTGGGAGACAAAATAGAACTCTGAGGGACCCCGCAGGCCAGGGGGTCAAGCAGGAGTCCCCCAGCACCACCTTCTGGGTCCAACCCTCCAGGAAGGAGCGGGGCCACTGTGAAACAGTTCCTCCTAGCCCCATCCCGGAGAGGTGACCCAGAAGGATACCATGGTCAATGCTATCAAACGCCATTGAGAGGTCCAGGAGAACCAACAGGGACACACTCCCCCTGTCTAGCTCTCTTTGTAGATCATCTACCAAGGCAACCAATGCTGTCTCTGTTCCATAGCCGGGCCTCAAACCAGATTGAAATGGATCTAGATAATTGGTTTCATTCAAGAATTGGAGCTGAGAGGTAATCACCTTCTCTAGAACCTTGCCCAGAATGGAGAGATTTGAAACTGGTCAAAAGTTGTCTAACTGAGTGGGATTCAGTGCCAGTTTCTTTAATAAAGGTCTTACTACTGCCTCCTTGAAGCTAACTGGCATTACATCTTGAGTCAAGGAGGCATTCCCCAGCACCTTCACCCACTCTACCAGTATTCCCTCGGCCTGTTTGATTAGCCAGAATGGGCAAGGATCCAGAAAACTTATTTCTCCCAAGAACTTGTGCATGTCATTGTGCTGTACAAGTTGAAATGAATCCATTAAAATAGGACAAGCAGATGCCACAGTTACATCCACGGAAACTGCATTAATTCTGGCATCTAAGTCGGAACGAATCTGAGCTACTTTATCTGCAAAGAACCTATCAAATATGGGCAGGTGTTCCATGGCCAATGCATTGTAGAAAGGCTGAGAAGCTGAGGGTCCAAAATCTCAGGAAGACACCACCTCAACTTGGTTTCTAGGGAAAAACTGGAATGTCTTCCTGGTCATGTGGCAATACACTTGCAAATCTTGTATATTAAGATATGGGGAAAATGTTATCAGTGGACATACGTGACTTATCTGCTTTTTGTAGTCTAAACCAAGTTATTTATCTTTTTGTTGTCCATGACATCCATATAATTTTCCTCCAGAACTACATCTCAGCTTCTTGGTGCTGTTTGACACTTACATCTAGAGATCATTACAGGTTGGGAGAACTTGTGGTATTTCAGATCAATTCCCAAGTCCACCATAGTCATTTTTAGAATTGTTTAGTTGAGATATCAGCTAAAATTCAACACCCTCCTGCTGTGGGATATATTCAGTTGCTATCTGTTTTGAAATCCCTCTCCAGGCAGGCCATCATTCCTGTACTAATTCAGCATTTCCTCTGTGTATGAGACCATAGAGCTTATACATGTGTAGGAAACAATGCTTTCATTTGATATATCATGCCAAAAAAATATTGAAAGATGATATTAGACTAGAAATAATGAAACAGATTTGTCACATTCAAAAATTTCAAGACGGAACTGCACGGAATTCCTAGCACCAAAGGGGACTTTCTAGTTTCATGCACGATACAGAGATGCACCTTTATATGATACCAATCAATCCAGGAAGATTTCCAAACATGCTAAATCTTGTAACATTTCCAGTAGAGACTCTCCCCCCTGGTCTGGCCTCAGTCACTCAAGTACTCATTAAAGTAATGATCATAATGATGGTTCCTCTCTGCCTTCAGTTTTTTTTTCCTATCTGGACAGTGCCCTTCTGGAACCTTTATTCTTACCCAAGGTGATCTTTGGGACCCCTTTGAGCTCCCTATGGAGCAATGGGTTTCTCATTGACTTTTCAAAGAATAATTTCTTCCCTTCCAGGTCCATCAAACATTTGAGATACAAATAGACATCCCAAAGGGTGATCACCATTGTGTATCACTAAAAACTTTCAGATGTTTTGTGCAGATTCAGAGCTGTCAGGCTGATGCTGACTTCATTTTATGTGTTATTCAAAACATACAAATGACCTCTATCGCATAATGCAGTTATGTAGTGCCTGATATAAACTCTTTGAAGTAAAAATCTTTTGCCCCTCAACTGGACAGGTGTATGATTTTTCCCATGAAAACCTAGCTGTTTCAAGAAGCCCAGAATGTTGTGATTATAGGCAGCCCCTCGATCTGGTTGAGTAGGCTCCCAGGTGGTTAGCAACCTAGAAACTGAAAACAGAACATTCACGCTACCTGCCAGCAGTAGCTTTTACAGACCCTGAATATCTATTACCAAACTTGGGAGGGTTAGCCTACCAATAATGTCCATCATATCAGCAAGTGATAGTGTTCCTTCTGATGTATCTTTTTGACAGTGACTTGGATTCTGCTGAAGGCAAAAGAATGGTGAAGAAGTATGAAGAGTTGATGCAGTTGCTTGAGAAGTAAGCATGTATTCTTAGGCTTGGGATCTATTATGGCTACAAATGCCTTTGTGTTTGTGAGACTATGCTGAGGTGTAAGGGGTTTTCTTCCTATGCAACCAAATGGATTGATTTCTTCTTTGACTGCATTGAGACTTGCCAAAAGAAGTGGGTACATGCTTCCCCTATACTTACAAACCCTGTTGCCTTTGGGTTTTGTGGTAGCTGGATGACTCGTATAGCTATTTTTTTTAAAAAACAGAACTATCTGTCTAACTCAAGAAGAGAGTGATTTCATTGTTCAATTGACCATAGGAGAAAAATTTTGTGTCCTGGTGGAAAAAAAATCCTCTGGGCCAAATACTGCTGAGGTGACCCAATTCCTACTGCCACTGGGCAAGGGGGCATGTTTCCTTCTTCAATGTGTAGGTAGTGCTGCAAAGGAATATGTACTACTGGAAACAGGATAAGTCTTGGTGGTAGTAGCAGGGATGAGGTTCTCTATTTTTTATTGATAGTACTGCTTCCCGCATATCCCAAGTCAAGTGAATTGCTCCATTAATTTTAATGGGGGGAGCTTACCCTACCTCCTTGCCACTGTGGCTAGGACACCACAGTCCTTGACCACAGGTGTACTGTCTGTTCTGAGAGAGGACTGAAAGCTGATTATCTAGAGATCAGAAATGTCCCTGCCATCACTTCAGTCTGAACAAGGCCCCAAGAACCCTGAACTATATTGGTTTTGGCATCTACAGATTTCTTGATGTCAACTTTGCTTGCAAATGTAGTTTGTAAATCAGTTCAAGTAAGTGGGTAGTCATCTGCCAATGCACAGAGTCTGATATGCTGGTTGTGATATTTTGGCAGATACCAAGAGAAGCTTTATAAGGAGTGGTTGCAGACTGTGTCTGAAAAATCACAGTATAGTCTCACTCAATCACTTATCCGACGGGATCCAGAGAGCAGACAGATTGCAGTCAATTTTAACCCTCAGGTAAGACAAATAAATGTTCATCTTCCCAGTAAGGTGTTGCTTCTCCTTTTTTACATCAGCACAGTCAAAGCAGGAATTATTTTGTGAAACAAAAACAGCAACAATTGATTTCCATAATGCCAATGTTAGATTAGATTATTATTGCAGGGCAGAGCTGGGTTGTAAACAGAGACCTGGAGTGCTTAAGAACTCATATATTCAAGGTGATACTCCCATTCATGATGATACTCCCATTTCTGAGATTTTAGAAATGCAAGTCCAAGGATAAAAAGTTATATTTTTAAAGAGGTAAATGCAAACGTTTGCCTCAACTTCTTGTTTCACAGTTGGTGTCGGTTCTAAGAGAAGTGAAGTACCTTGGTACAGATGAGTTTGGAAATATCCCAGAGATGGCAGCAGCAATCTATTCTTCCAAGGAGTCCTTCCGGCAGCTGGTTGCCAACCTGGAATTGATGGTCACTTGGTATAACAAGATTTTGAGCACTGTCTTGGAAGTAGAATATCTCCTCGTGCAAAGTCAGCTGCAAGCAATTGATATTCAGCTGAGAGAGGCAGAAGAGACATTAAATTGGAAATCAGAAGGTAATATCTTATGTTGTAATCATTTTAATTTGTAATAATCTTACCATCATCAGTCTTTGAAACAGGATCCATGAAATGTGGCAAAGTGAGAAATATTAGATAAATGAAGAAAGAAAGCCAGTTTTGAAGGCAGGGTAATTTATTTTCAATCATGCTGTGCATTCTTCTAAGAGTCCAATCGCTTTCTTTCTCTTCTTTCTTTTCTGTGTAGGACATTTCCAAATGGGAAAATAGTTTCCTCACTCCATTTACTTTTAGTCCTTTAAAAAAATAATTACATACAGAGCCTGTGGTGATCCCTTGTTTTATACAATTGTCCTCCTGTATCCATAGAATAAACCACCCACAGCTTTAAAATATTTTTAAAATACCAAAAGCAAACTTTGATCTAGCCATTTTATATAAGGGACACTATTTTGCGATGCCATTGTAAGTAATGGGACTTGAACATGGATTTTTGGTATCCTTAGGGAATCCTTGAACCACACTCCAGTGGATACCAAAAGCCCACTGTAGAGAATTATCTGTACTCTGCAAACATTTTCATTATTAAGCTTTGCTCAATTTTGTTGCACTTATTGGTAGGCCTTTGGGATCGTGTCTTACCGATGGTGGACAGTGTTCGGGATCTTGAGCAAAGAATTCAGAAAACTAAAGACAATATTGAGGAAATTCAAAACATCATGAAAACTTGGGTTTTCCCAGTTTTTGAAAGAAAAGATGGGAAGAAAGAATCTTTGCTGTACTTAGATGAACGACATGAGCGGTTGGACAGACACTACCAACTCATCACAGACTCAGGACATAAGATTCATTTTTTAATCAAGGTACAGTATGCCTCTCTCTCTCTCTCTCTCTCTCTCTCTCTCTCTCTCTCTCTCTCTCTCTCTCTCTCTCTCTCTCTCTCTCTCTATTTTGAACGTGCAGTTATACTGAAGCAATGTCAGTTGCCGTAAGTTATGTAGTTTGGAATTGGCATTTGCAAACATTTATTTTCCAACAAACATGGCCAGGGATTACTGAGAATATCAAAAATCATATGTGTAGTTTTCTTTAGTGGTGTGAAGATGGCTGGGTAATCTTTGATTTAAACCCAGTACAGCCATTCTGTTAGAATACAACTAGAGTGTCTTGCATGTGCTGTCACTTCAGTGTAATTTTATATCTGTATTTCTTAACACAGGAGCAACACTGGGTCAAATATGTTTTCATCAGACATGCTGGTTTTTGTTTGTGGAAGGGCATAGATATCCTCTTTGTATGAAAAGGCATTTTGATACAAGCTCTTTTTGAAATATAGAATTGTACACAAAATATACATTTGGAAAAATTTACAATTGAAAAAAATAGGAGGGAAACTGGACACATTAAGGCTCTTAAATGATAGAGACAGAATATGCATAAACCAACATTTAGTTCCAAAAATGAACTGCCACATTGTGTAAAAAACATCCTTATCTTTTTGATGAGGACCTCCTCTTTTTCACCTTTACTTCAGGCAGGCAACACCTGTAAATGTCATTGCAGTTGTCTAGTTTTTATACCCTGTGTTTTGGTGTACCCTATGTTCCTTTTTAAAAACTTTTTTGAAGAGGATTTATGCAGTTGGAATATCTGCTTTTAAAAATGATCCTGCCTTGATAAGTTAATACTTCTTTCATTAAACACAAGTTCTGGTTCTGTGTCTTGGAAGATAGCTCTTAGTTTTCTGTGTGCAGCTAAATGTTTGGGCAAGATTCACTATCTTCTTGATTCAATTTAGATACAGAGAAAATAGGTAAGCTACAGTGAAAAACCTGTAAGTGAGATGTTGGATGAGAAAAAAGCATAGACGGCAAGCTGTGAAGCATTTCTAGCCTAAGTAGTTTGTATGCTACCAGATAAACAATTATAGAATCATAGAATCATAGAATAGTAGAGTTGGAAGAGACCACATGGGCCATCCAGTCCAACCCCTTGCTAAGAAGCAGGAAATCGCATTCAAAGCACCCCTGACAGATGGTCATCCAGCCTCTGCTTAAAAGCCTCCAAAGAAGGAGCCTCCACCACGGCCCCGGGGAGAGAGTTCCACTGTCGAACAGCTCTCACAGTGAGGAAGTTCTTCCTGATGTTCAGGTGGAATCTCCTTTCCTGTAGTTTGAAGCCATTGTTCCGTGTCCTGGTCTGCAGGGCAGTAGAAAACAAGCTTGCTCCCTCCTCCCTATGACTTCCCTTCACGTATTTGTACATGGCTATCATGTCTCCTCTCAGCCTTCTCTTCTGCAGGCTAAACATGCCCAGCTCTTTAAGCCGCTCCTCATAGGGCTTGTTCTCCAGACCCTTAATCATTTTAGTCGCCCTCCTCTGGACGCTTTCCAGCTTGTCAACATCTCCCTTCAACTGTGGTGCCCAAAATTGGACACAGTATTCCAGGTGTGGTCTGACCAAGGCAGAATAGAGGGGGAGCATAACTTCCCTGGATCTAGACGCTATTCCCCTATTGATGCAGGCCAGAATCCCATTGGCTTTTTTAGCAGCCGCATCACATTGTTGGCTCATGTTTAACTTGTTGTCCACAAGGACTCCAATTGAAGAAGTGCAGTCCCCAGATGGCTCATAGCAGAATCAAGTTCTGCCTTATGAATTATTTTGGATGTTTATATTTAAAAAGTAGCAGTCAGCCAAGCAGCTTGGTGAACCCATGTAGTCATGCTGTGTGCCCATAGAAAATGTTGGATGGGTTCCATATTTCCTTTCCTGAAAAGGCAGTAACTTGTGGGAAACAACTGACCTTCTAGATGCCTCAGTAATGTCTACTTTCAGGAAGGCTCTGATCTAATGGGGTATCTAATTAATTTGGATTAAACCAGGGAAACCCTGGTCTGATCCGAATTAATTCGTTTTTATTAGAGACATCGTTTGGATTTTTTTAATTTTGTATCAAAAGCATTGCATAACAAACAAGTCCAAAAGTGATAAAATAAAGGAATCACAAATACCTAAATAGTTTTAGACCAAAAGCGGGCAACAGCGACTGCATTGTTCGTAGCTTTAAACAACTCCCCCTCCATACATGAGGCAGGGCATTTTGAGCAAGCATACATATGCGGAGTTGTTTGTTCAGCTCCACAGTCACACAAGGTGGAGGATTCCTCCAGGTAGTGCCATCTTGCCAGGTTGTCTTTTGATCTGCCCACTCCGCTTTTGAGTCTGTTCAGGGACTTCCAAGTGGCCCACTCTTGGTTTGCCCCTGGAGGAAGACCCTCATGGGGGGCCATCCAGTTGGAATTGCCTGGTTTAGCTGCCCAGGGGGACACCCTTGCTTTTACTGGGGGAACATCAAGAGGAGTGGTGGTTCTCATGAAGCTTGGATTCCTCAGGTAAAACCGAGATAGATCTTGGTTTTAAGACTTGTCTGGATGGGCCTTTAGTTTCATTAACTTCCTTCCCCAACACACACCTCTGCTTCTGGTGGGGACCACATTTTGGACAGAGAAGTGGCAAAAAGGAAGGGGAGGATCCATAGCTTAGTGCCAGAGATTGTGCTGTGGCTACAGAAGAACCCAAAGTCACTCTCCACATTTCTGCTCAAGGTTAGGGCTGCTGGTAATGGCAGTGACCCTTGCTTGTAGAAAAGCTATAGCCAGTCAGAGCAAATGGTGCCCTGGATTGTATGGATGGCTGCTCTGGCTTGGCATGTTATCCTTATTCTGCAACAGCAAGCACCTGGATAAGTTTCTTTTGTAAGAAAAATGTGATGATATCTCCTTTTGTTGCTCTCTTAGTATTCATTCTTGCCTGCAGAGTGAATGCCATTTCTTTCCCCCTCTTTGTATATATTCTGAAGTTTTCCGTAATTTCTGTTTTAGCTGCTTTGTTTTATTTTAATATCAGTTTATGGGTTGACTGACTTCTGATTCAGTTCATTGATCCTAACATCCGTATCAATTGGCACCGTCATTTAAGCTGTTTGTTCATGTAGAGATAAGGTTAAGATCAACGTGCTCTTTAATTGTGACTTATTTAATGTTTAGGAAAACCTGAGACTCTTTGCAGCAGACCCAGCTTCTGATGTTTGGACTGCATATTTGGAGCATGTGGATGAGATGGTCCTGGATGGATTCTTTAATGTCATAGAACGTTCACTTAAGTACCTATTGGAAAACACAGGTAAATTAAAAGGAGGAAGGGAGTTGGAACAGGGGCAAGGAATGCAGCCACATTTTTATGACTAACTGGTTTTTGCTTTAGCATGAGCTTTTATGGAAATTGATAGAGAGTGCATGCAGTAGATAGAGATCCCGTTTATGGAGAACGGCTTGGAGATAGGAAAAGTAATCAGGGTGCTAATTTGAATTAACCTCATTCTAGGGAAGAGCTGGAAGAGAACTGGAGAGACGTTGAGTGAAATCCCTAAGAGTATTCAGTTTCCATCACATTAGGGTCAGGACAAAGGATGGAGGGCACTTTGAGTCACTCAAGCTATGTAACCCTATTACCACTGCACACTCTTGAGGCATTCTTGACTTTCTAGTGCTAAGCATTGTTGCACTTCTAATAGATGTAAACCCACTTCTTCAGTATAGTAAATGAGCTTATTCAATCAAGCTACTTTTTCTTGTATTTTCATTGGTTTGCTACCATTTATGTTGTGGTTCTAGCAGAATGGTAAAATGTTAATGAATCTTCATATGTTAATTTGGATGCAGTGTATGGCCACTGAACAAAAGTAATAGGCGATCTGGGTTGTTGTGTGTTTTCTGGGCTGTATGGCCATGTTCCAAAAGTATTCTCTCCTGACGTTTTGCCCACATCTATGGCAGGCATTCTCAGAGGTTGTGAAGTATGGAGAAACTAAGCAAGGAAGGGTTGTTGTATGTCTTCCGGGCCTTCAACAACACATTAAGCAAGGAAGGGTTATATATCTGTGGAAGGTCCAGGGTGGGGGCCAGTGTGAATGTTGTAATTAATCACCTTAATTAGCATTAAATGGCCTTCCAAGCTTTATATCCTGGCCTTTTTTCAGAGTCGTTAGCTGCCCCTGCTTGATTCATGTCTGGAATTCATCTGTTTTCAGAGTGTTGCTCCTTATTTACTGTTCTGGAGTTTTTTTTAATACTGGTAACCAGATTTTGTTCATTTTCATGGTTTCCTCCTTTCTGTTGGAATTATCCACATGATTGTGGATTTCAATGACTTCTCTGTGTAGTCTGATATGATAGTTGTTGGAGTGGTCCAGCATTTCTGTTTCTCAAATAACATGCTGTGTCCAGGTTGGTTCATCAAGTGCTCTGCTATGGCTGATTTTTCTGGTTGAGTTAGTCTGTAGTGCCTTTCATGTTCCTTGACACTTCAGACTTCAGAAATATGTTTCTCTGACTGAAGTTTGTGCTGATGTCTGTACTTAATATGCTAATGAGCAATTCATGTTGTAGGAACTGTCTAAAGCCTATTCACTTCTTCTCTTGCAGATCCTAAGGCAGGCCTCGCTCCCCTTTTCAAAGTGCAGTTAGACTTGTCTGTTCCTGAGATGGTATTCCACCCTTCCTTGGATGCTGGAGCCAGTGATAGTTTCTATGATTTAGTTGAAGCTCTTGTCAATGACATATTCCGGGTTTCTTCCTTGATGCCCAGACTGGTGGAACATAGCACTTTCCCACATTACCAGGTATGCTCTTCACCATTCTATCCTATTCTGCCTCTGGGGTCTGCATGTAGTGGGGAGAGCTTTTTCAGTCTGGCTGATTAGCGCAAGAACATGAGTGTTTTTTTCTCCCATCCTCTCCAGGCTGACATGGAGGAAATGGCTGATCTTGCTGACATGCGCCATACACTTATGGACCGTATCCAGAAGATGATATCTGTTTGCTCTGATTATCGCAGCTCCTTTGACCACTACTCCTATCTCTATGTGGATGACAAGAAGGAGTTTTTGCACCAGTTCCTTCTGTATGGTCATGTCCTCCCTACAGAGGAGATTGAGCTGCATGCCGAGAATGGCATCCCAGAGAGCCCTCCTACATTGCAGCAGTTTAAAGAGCAAATAGATTCCTATCAGAAGATCTACATGGACGTGAGCCTGTTGGAGCCAGTCAGTATATTTGACAGCTGGATGAAAGTTGATGCCCGCCCTTTCAAGGCCTCTCTTCTGGGTATCATTAAAAAATGGAGCTTTATGTTAAAGCAACACCTCGTTGATCACGTAACACAAAGGTACCACTGTTTTCTTCTTGCACTACTTAACTGCAAATGTTCTGGTATGTAGGAAATGTAGTGGAAGATTGGGATGTATCCTGAGACATTAGAAATCTGGACTCAGTTAATGTTTTCCTGGAATGAGCCAATGTCTTCTTTTCTTTTATAATGTGGTACAGCTGTCCAGATTTTGGACTGCAAGCATCAGGAGCCCTGGCCAGCAAGTCAGTGATGAGGACTGTTGGGATTTGCGTTTTAACTACATCTGCAGGACTACATGATTCTTGCCTCTGCCTCTACCTTCCTACTGTATGGCATCTCTGCTATGCTTGATTTCTTCCTCAAAAGTGCCATGCTTTGACTTGGGTCTAACCTGCTCAATAGGTTGTGGTTTAATTGCCTTTTAATTCCGAATAATTTTTATCAGTTTTTCTTCTTTGATATTATGGAGTGGCTTCTAGAAAGCCTTAACTTCATGGGTTCAGAGTTGGAAGGGGCATATGGGCCATCAAGTCCAATCCCTTGATCAGTGCAGGATATCAAGGTAAAGCCTCCCAAGTAGGTAGCTTTCCAGCTTCTTCTTGAAGACATCCAGAGAAGAAAATCCCACCATCTCTCTTAGCAATTGGTTTCATTGGTGAACTGCTCTCATCACCAAGAAGTTCCTTCTAATATTCAATTAAAATCTATACTCCTGTAGTTTTTAATCATTTGACCTGGTCCTAACTGAGGGGCAGCAGAGAACAGGTGTGCCCCTTCCTCTCTGTGACATCCCTTGAGGTATTTAAAGAGTGCAATCATGTCACTCCTCCGTCTGCTATTCATAAACTGAACTTGCACAACTTCTTTAACTTCTCCTTACATTTTTTATTCTTTATACCTCTCATCATCCTTGTTGCCCTTCCCAGAACTTGCTCCAACTTGTCTAAATTCTTTTCCTGAAGTTGTTTGGAAAGTAACAGTGTTGGTCTGTTCAAGGTATATTATTTAGATTATGTTATTAAAGTGCAATATACAAAGTGTCAGGTGAAGCCTGGAAAGATGATAATACTATAGGAAATTCAGATCCTCATAGGGTGGGCTGAAGAAACTGAATGCTTTTTACCCTAGAGAAGAGAAGATTTAAAGCAAGGAGGCATGCATTGACAGTTTCCAGATATCTGTAAAAGGTCAAAATGGGTAACCTAGATGCATGAGGGCAGCTGTCATTGTGCTAATTTGTCAGCAGCCAACATGCAGAACTTATTGTAGTTCAGCCTGTGTCACCTGTGTTAGTGCCTGATGTCAATGAGGTTTCTGGGCCTGGGCCTGTGTCTGATTGCAGTGGGGATGATGGTCTTGACAAGCTTGCCTTAGAGCCAGAAGCTTCTGCAGAACAGAGACCGGAGCTTCAAGGCTAAATTTCTGAAAGGGGCCTCCTCAGATACAGATGCAGAGGGTAATGAGTTGGCAGATTGGAGGCAAGACTTTTGTAAACAGAGATAATCCCCAGTTCCTTCGTCAGTCAGTTTGTCAGTCAGAAAAAAGAGCAGATAAATTATCTGCTGAGAAAGTGTGATGCCTCATGGGCCTTGTAGTCCTGTTCCTAGTACTATTGTGGCAGATGAAGATGAAAACATGGGGTTTTCGCCGGTTCAACAAGAGCCGGAGTCTCCTCACCTGCCGGATGTTGATGTTTGCCCTCAAGAATTCAGTAAAACAGGCCTTGGGCAGAACTCCCCTCCGTTTCCCAGGAAGGAATCTTATTCTAGAGACAGAGGAGTTAGAGAGGCCCAACGGAGGAGTTTACGGATCGCTGCCAAACAACAGACTGATTAGACCTGCTTCCCTTGGGAAATTCTAAGGAATTTTGCATCTGGACAGAGTTGGGTTTCGCTTCTTGTTCTCTAGGGAAAGAGAATTGTTGGCGGGAAAACGAGACCCAATATAGGTGTTTGGCGCGGGAGATTCTTTGCGGAGTCAATTGATCAGCTTCAGGAGAGAGATCGTGTGTGGACTTCGTAACCCTAGTTCCTTGCTTCCCGGATCAAGTTTTCAAGCCTTGCCTTGCCTTGCTGTTTAACCACGGACCCTGCTCCACGCTTCATGTTTTGCCTTGTTTCTAGCCACGGACCTAGCCAAGAACCAAGTTTATTTCCAGCCTTGTTGTCAAGCTTCATTGGACTCTAAGACTCTGACATTTCCCCACACTTTTGCTTGGCAAAAGTGTGTGTTTCGGTCAAGTGGATTAAAACTTTGAACTCTTAATATAATTTATTGGACAATACATTTTTGGACTATATTTGACCTCATTTGAAAGGTCTGCTTCTGAACTATATTCTTCACTTGTTTTTATTGCTTTTTAATATTTCCTTAATAAAGATATTAGATAGAGATTGGCCTCCGTGTACGGTTATTGGTGCCCAGCAGCCAGGGGTCTGACAGAAAGTGAAACAAAATGTCTTTTTCTCAGGGGAGGTGGTTTATTAAGGCAAAGGGAAAAGCCTGTTACTTCATTGGGGTCAATGTTGGTGTTTCAAGTCAGTCATACCTGCTCATGCTTTAAGTTTCCTATTTGGATTTTGATTCATGGTTCCTGTCATGCCAAGTTTTGCTCTTTGAATCCAAGTGTATTCTTTCCTGATTCCAGTTTATCAAGTTCATGCCTTGTGTTTTTGGATTTTACAACCATATCTTGTGATTTATTCCTGTACCATGGACATGGTGGACTATTGCTGATGTTTTGATGAAACCTTTTGAGACTTTACCTTTTAATCCTTTTTATTGCTTGGCTTTTATATATATTCTTCAATAAACTGCTTGCTGATATATTCAGTTGGTGTGGTGTCTTATGGTTAGAGAGGTGTAACCCTGGGATACAGCAGAACCTATATATACACATAATATCTTTGTTGGCCTTAATATTAAGGAAAATGAATTCTATAGTCCCTGAAACCATCACACCTTTGGAGAAGTCACTGATTGCATTTCAGTGGTTCTTTACCTCCTCTCCATGCTTTTAGACCCTGGCATATGCTTATGACTTTGAAAGTAAGGAGTAAAAAGTCCTTATACTTTGGAAAAATGCTGCAGGGTATTTCCAGAAATGGCCTCCAAAGTTGTGTTGAATTTACTGTAGTCCTGTTGACAAAAATGAAATTGATTTAGGTTTTACTCCCTGTTATGAGTCATTCAATTTCAAAGCATAATTATGTGAGTGTACAAAATGAAAAGTACCAATTAAAAGGTTGCACCGGAAGTCTTTAATGCCAGCATCTCTTATTCATTTAGATCCTGGAACCAATCATGTTAATGGCTCCAAGAAAAAGAAAGTACAGCTGAATGATGACATTTTTCAAAAACATTAGCAAGCAATCATTCAAGTTACCCATCCGTTTGCATAATTTTGAGCATCAGATGTCATTATAAAAATCCCTATTGGTAGATTAGGCCAAAGGTCCATCAACAGCAGTATACAATTTCCCCAGTAGCTAAGCAGGGGCCTTAGCCAGCCCCACAAGCTGGGCTTTCATGCAGTAGCTTCCCCCTGCTTTTGTCTCCTAGCAGCTGCAACAGCATATGACTTTTTGTGGCACACCACTCTCTCCGTGTGTGTGTGTATGTACGTGTGTGTGTGTATGCATATATATGTGAGGGGTAACATCTATTGGGAAATAAACATTGATCTGCTTTCCATAGGTTGTTTGTTCCCAATTTAATAACAGAAGGAAAGGTCACACTGACTTGTAAAGCATGCTCTAGTAAGTTCATATTCAAATTGCATAGTATTCAGGGACTTAGGAAGATTGTTTAGGTACATGATTTTCACATGCCTTTTCTAAGAAGGCTCATCAAGGGAATTTGTGATTGGGATCCACCAGGCTATTTTTCCCCAATTCAATTCTAAAGCAAACTCACACAATATATGAATTATTCTGGATATAGGACATAGTGTACGGTAAAGTTTTTCCCTTACTTTGTGTACTGCATTTCATGTTGATAAGCCTGGTTAACACTCAAAATTCTAAAAAAAAAAGTTCCTGTTTTCTTGTCTTCTCTGTTTTTAGCTTGGCTGACCTGGAAGAGTTCATCAAAGTTGCTGAAAGAGGTCTGAGTAAAGAGGTGGAAAAAGGAGATTATGAGGGCTTGGTGGAAGTCATGGGTCATCTGCTGGCTGTTAAAGACAGACAGACAAGCACCGATGAAATGTTTGAGCCCTTGAAACAAACTATTGAATTGCTGAAGG
Source organism: Anolis carolinensis (assembly GCF_035594765.1). NCBI lineage: Eukaryota > Metazoa > Chordata > Lepidosauria > Squamata > Anolidae > Anolis > Anolis carolinensis. The sequence continues at coordinate 145,265,483 of NC_085842.1, read as the reverse complement.
CTTATGAGCAAGAACTGCCATTGGAAGCATATAGACAGCTGGAGGTGGGTGGAAATATTTCATTGATGTACAAATACATGGACACACTTCTTAAAACACCAATATTAACTTGGCAGTCATCTGAGAACAAACTTACTCATTAAGTACGCATATAGTACGCATATAGGCTGACATCCTGTTGGCAATTTATGCACACATTATTTATTTATTTCATTTATATACCGCTTTTCTCACTCCTAGGGGGACTCAAAGTGGTTCAACAACATAGTAAATGGCAAACATTCAATGCCTCACAACCATATTAAAGAAAACATTACAAGTCTAAAATCAATACATATAACCATAAATTAGCTAATTAAAACTTTATAAATCACTAGCTGTGCCCGGCCACGCGTTGCTGTGGCAAAGTATGGTGGTATGGGAAATAAAGTATTGAGGAATTGGTGGTAGTTAAGGTAAAGGGTAAAGGTTTCCCCCTGACATTAAGTCCAGTCATGTCTGATTCTGGGGGTTGGTGCTCATCTCCATTTCTAAGCCAAAGAGCCGGCGTTGTCCGTAGACTCCTCCAAGGTCATGTGGGATGACTGCATGGAGCGGCGTTACCTTCCCGCTGGAGCAGTACCTATTGATGCACTCACATTTGCATGTTTTTGAACTTCTGGGTTGGCAGAAGCTGGGGCTAACAGTGGGGCTCTCTCCGCTCCCCCAATTCAAATCTGCGGCCTTTCGGTCCAGAAGTTCAGCAGCTCAGCGCTTTAACACGCTGCGCCATCAGGGGATATTATTTCCTAAAGGTTGTGAATATACAATATTTCTGATTGGTTTTTTTTTCTGTTGGAGGCAAGTATGAATGCTGCAATTAGGGGAAATGATTAGGCCTTGCAGCTTTAAAGCCTGGCTGTTTCCTCCCTGAGTGAATTTTTTGTTGGGAGGTGTTAGCTGGCCTTGATTCTTTCCTGTTTGGAATTCCCTTGTTTTCAAAGTGGTGTTGTTTGCGATATTTTATGTGCTTCTACTGTCTGTGGCCCTGAGAAAACAGAGGATTTGCCAGACTTTGATGATGGGAATAGTTTGTTGGGAGGTGTTAGCTGGCCCTGATTGTTTCCTGTGTGGAATTCCCCTGTTTATTTACTGTCCTGGTTTTAGAGATTTTATTGTTCTACATTATTCTATCCCAGTAATTATTTCATATTAAAGTAGAATCTCACTTATCCAACATTCACTTATACAATGTTCTGGATTATCCAACGCAGTCTGCCTTTTCATAATCAATGTTTTTGTAGTCAGTGTTTTAAATTCATTGTGATATTTTAGTGGTAAATTTGTAAATATAGTACAGTAGAGTCTCACTTATCCAACATAAATGGGCTGGCAGAATATTGGATAAGCGAGTATGTTGGATAATAAGGAGGCATTGAGGAAAAGCCTATTAAACATCAAATTAGGTTATGATTTTACAAATGAAGCACCAAAATATCATGTTAGACAACAAATTTGGCAGAAAAAGTAGTTCAATACACAGTAATGCTATGTAGTAATTACTGTATTTATGAATTTAGCACCAAAATATCACGATATATTGAAAACATTGACTACAAAAATGCATTGGATAATCCAGAACATTGGATAAGCGAGTGTTGGATAAGTGAGACTCTACTGTAATTACTACATAGCATTACTGCGCATGGAATTACTTTTTCTGTCAAATTTGTTGTATAATATGTTTTGGTGCTTAATTTGTATAACGATTACCTAATTTGATGTTTAATAGGCTTTTCCTTAATCCCTTCTTATTATCCAACATATTCACTTAACCTGCTGGCCTGTTTATGTTGTATAAGTGAGAGTCTACTGTTTATTGATAATCTTATATTATCTGCTTAGAACTGGATTATATGATGCCCCTTCTTCACAGCTATATAAAATGCACACTGAAGTGGATTATATGGCAGTGTGGAGTCAAGATAATCCAGTGCAAAGCAGATAATATAAGATTATAAATGGGTTATATAGCTGTGTGGAAGGGCCTTGAGTCTACACTGCCATATAATCCAGTGCAAATTAGATAGCCTAAGTCTGCCTGTCCCCTAACTGAACCCTGGCTGTCCCTTGGCTTGCTAGGAGTTGGTTGCTAGGAGACGAAGTGGGCAGAGATTAGCCCTCTAAACTGGCAGCAATTGGATAAAAAAATTATTGCTCTCCCTCTAATTAGGACTTTGTTTTTCTTTTCTTTTTGTTATATCAACCTGGAGGCATGGATGATGGGTTGTGTTGTCAAATTTCAAGGTTGCGGGGACTGTACTTTTGTTGTTTTGTGAGTCGCCGTGATGCCATCACTCTTTTATATATATAGATCAGACATACAAAAAACATTAAAACATTTAACATTAAGGCATTTAAAACATTGCATTGGTCCCATGGTTTCCTATAGCTTTATGAATGGTGCTGTTGTTGTGTGCCCTAAGGCAAATCTATTACAGAATTTACCCAAGACAACCCAGTGGTTTCCATGGCCAAGCAGGGAATCAAATCCTGGTCTCTAGAGTCATAGTTCAGTACTTCCTGGGGCTTGAGAGCTGCCAGACACTAGGAAGGCACATACGTGCATGTGCAGAGTAATGCACAGTAATAGTGTCCCAGCCACATATTTTGATAAGTGGCATGTGAAAGAGAGAGAATTGACTTAATTATCACTGAGACTCCTTCTACGCTGTCAAATTATCCAGATTATCAAAGGAGATAGGCCACATTACTGGCTTTGAACTGATTTATATGAATCTACATTGCCATATAATCAGTTCAAAGAAGATAATCAGGATTTTATATGGCAGTGTAGAAGGGGCCTGAGATAGTTACTCCTATAATTGGAGCTGGTAAATGACTGATCTGTATCTTAAGATGGAGCTAAAGAGGTGTGGAAGACCAGGATTTAAAGGATAAACTGAATTGAAGAGAACTGGGAAACTTGCAACCCTCCAGATGCTGATTAGCTTATTCTGTCAGATCTTGTAAGTCTGGCCATTGTCAATGGAAAATGGGAGAAGGTCCATTACCATATGGCCTGGAGCTGTTAGTTGGGGTTGCATAGCAAGGTACTAGCTGTCTCCTTCTGCAATGATGTTAGAAATACATCCATATACCTGGAAGTTAGAAACAGGAAGATCACCAACAGGATTCAGGCCAATGACTTATTAGGAAAATCAGTGAGGTACTGCTCCAATTTTTAATTCCAGACGATTAATCATTTTGATCATGCTGTTGTAGACAGAAAATTCTGTGCATTTCTTTAGATCAAATTGAGTCTGCTCCCTGACAGCATCATTCCTTTTTCATTTGTTTCTGTTTTGATTCCAGGAGCTGCCAGAAAAATGGAACCATGTGAAGAAGTTGGCAATAACTGCGAAGCATCATGTGGCTCCACTGCAAGCAAATGAAGTGACAGTTCTTCGCAAAAAGTGTGCAGTGTTTGATGTGGAACAGCAAAAATTCAGAGAAAGATTTCATAAAGAGGCACCATTCAGGTTTGGATGGAGAGCAGATTCCACCCCTGTTTGCATTTATTTACCTTTTTTGTTACTCAAGCAAGAAAAGGGACTTATAAAACCTTCCTTGTATTAAGGTAGAACAATGGCCTACCTAGCTCTTATTGGGTGCCTCAGGGCTGAGTTACTTTGTGGTCATCCAAATGTTTTTGGATCACAGCTACCATCTTCCTTCTTTTGTTTGTTTGTGCTGGTTTAGGCTGGTGGAAGTTTCAGTTTACAAGATTGCTACGGTTGGTCTGCACTAATTGCCCGCAGTTCTGTAATGCTGCAGACAGGAGTAATTTCCAGGTGTATCTGGGGATCCCAGGAATTGCAGTTGGAAGCTTCTACATGACACTAAGCTATGACACTTCCCTAAATAATTATCTAAATGATTGAAAATAGAATTGTGCCAGGCCTGGCCTTACTCTCTTCATGTCCAAATGAAATTGCTAAGGTGCTTTCATCAAGTGACCCAGTCACTTTCCTCTTCGTCTTCTTCTTATCTCTTTCTTTTGGGTTAAATTGCATGAAACTTAGCTTCCTTCAGTTGGATTAAATTCTTGGAGGGACCTTCTGGACACCTTTCTGTATGTGATTCTTGTTTAGGGTTTTTTTTTTTTTGCCCATATTTGCCTTTCATTTTGAAGTCTCATATCAACAAATATGTCATGAAGTTTGTTTTTCTAACAATGTTTTGAACAGTTTCTTCATGAAGAACAGCAATGAGTTAGAACTTGAAGTCTTTCAAGTCTTAAAGAAAGCTAATTTCAGACATCAGAATTTCCTCTTCTTGCCATTTGAAGCTGGATTTCATATTTCTGTTTTCATTCCACCACACACCTACATAATACTATTTGAGGATCCAATACATTTTAAAGGGAAAAAACAAGTTATGATTAATGGGAATTTAAACCTTTCTTCTTAGGTTTGATGCAGCAAATCCTTACCAAATGCTGGCTGCAGCCCACACTGAACTTCAGGAAATGGAAGTCACCATGGCCTCAATTCATGAGTCAGCTGCATTGTTTGAAGTTGGTGTTCCAGACTATAAGCAGCTGAAGCAGTGCAGAAAGGAGGTGCTAATTCTTAAAGAACTTTGGGATGTGATTTCCATAGTGACATCTAGCATGAATGAGTGGGAGACTACAAAATGGAAAGATATTAATATAGAAAACATGGAACTGGAGTGCAAAAGGTTTGCCAAAGGGATTCGGAACCTGGATAAAGAAACCCGGGCCTGGGATGCTTTCTCTGGATTAGAAAACAAAGTAAAAAACATCTTGACCTCACTGAAGGCTATCTCAGAGCTACAAAACCCTGCTATCCGGGAGAGGCATTGGAACCAACTGATGCAAGCAACGGGTGTGCAGTTCATAATGGATGCAGACACAACTCTAGCAGACTTGCTGAAACTCAACTTACATAACTTTGAGGATGAGGTTCGGAGCATTGTGGATAAAGCCATTAAAGAAATGAGCATGGAGAAGGTAGTGAAAGAAATAAAAACAACCTGGGCAGGCATGACATTTCAGTATGAACCTCACCTGCGCACGAATGTCCCACTGTTGAAGTCTGATGAGGAACTCATTGAGACCCTTGAAGACAACCAGGTTCAGTTGCAAAATATGATGACATCTAAATACATTGCCTTCTTCCTAGAGGAAGTATCTTTCTGGCAGAGGAAACTGTCTACAGCAGACTTAGTAATTTCCATCTGGTTTGAGGTTCAGCGGACCTGGTCTCATTTAGAAAGTATATTCATTGGATCAGAAGATATCCGGGCACAGCTTCCTGAGGTAAAAATGTAGTTATCTTTCTACAAGGATGAATGGAGTGATTCTTCATTTTCCTGAGAGCAGTTATTTAAAGGAGATTGCTAATTCAGTTCTATGTTGATTCAAGGTACCTCATGGCATTGTTTCCCAAGGCAGTCCAGTAAACCATCATAAAAAGTAGAGTTTTCTTGAGCTGCCTTCCTCAACCTGGTGTCTTCCAGATGTGTTAGACTAGTGGTTCTCAACCCGGGGTCCCCAGATGTTTTTGCCCTACAACTTCCAGAAACCCCAGCCACTTTACCAGCTGTTAGGATTTCTGGGAGTTGAAGGCCAAAGACATCTGGGGACCCCAGGTTGAGAACAACTGTGTTAGACCATCCTTCTCAGCATCACCAGCAAGTATAGCCTTTTATTCAGATGTTAGGGGAGATCTAACAAAGCCTGAAATGTAGATCTCTCCTGACTTCTTCATCACAGGCCATACTTGTTGGTGGTGATGAGACAGATGGTCCAACACACCTGGAAGACACCAGCTTGAGGTGCCCTTAATCAAGCCTGAAGTGTAGATCTCCCCTAACTGCATAATAAAGGATATTTTGATAGGGGATTCATGATCTCTATAGAGATTAAAATTTCTAAACAGAAATAGAATCTCCCCAAACTATAGTTTCCAGAAATTGAATTCTTTAGAAGATATCATGTCAGTTAAAGTAATATAAAAATAGTATATATTGTTAGGTGAACTGATGGGAGTAAACAGTGCAATTATATTATATTGTTGTGGTGCTTGAGCTCTACAGAAATCGCCTTCATCACTGATAAATATCTGATGCCAAGGGAGAGTTGCTTAATTGGAGGAGGATGACTTATGGTGCTCCACATGTCATTGGATTGTAGCTTCCACTCCCAGCATCTCTCACCACTTACTGTTCTAACTAGAACTAATGTGAGATGTAATCCATAACTGAATATCTGAAATGGATGCCCATAATTTGTTTGCACCTAGAATTGTATTAGAAACATTTCAGATGTTCCTGTGCTCTCCAGAGCCATAATGTTTTGAGACTATTGTCTTACATTTGAAAGACAGATTTTTCTGTCCAGCTGACACATTTGGCTGCACATTTGAAATAGGGAATTGTGTGCAAAATATTTTAGAAATGAAAAATGAAGGAACACATCTGTGAAGGCAGTCAATCAATTTAAGTTATGTCTTGTCATTTGTAGGATTCTAAACGCTTTGAGGGAATTGATGTTGACTTTAAGGAGCTAGCATACGATGCTGAGAAAACACCAAATGTAGTGGAGGCAACTAACAAGTCTGGTCTTTATGAGAAATTAGAAGATATCCAAAATAGGTGGGTAAGAGCTCCAAGTTCCTTTTACACACATATATGGTAAGTTTGATTCGACAATCATAAATGTCGACATCTCTTAAGAACTTTGAAGTTATTTTGCACAATATGATCTCGAAACATTTAAGTGTACTGGTCATAATGTAACACCTGTGGTGCATCTATAGTGCAACAAATGCATATGTGCAACAGATGAAGCTACAGTACTCCCAAAAGTTTCAAAATATGGAGTTAGGTATCAGAGCTGCTTCTTCATCAAGGATGCATTTGTTTTCTTCCCCACTTGATTTTCCCCTCAGATTGTCTCTTTGCGAAAAAGCTTTGGCTGAGTATTTGGACACTAAGAGGTTGGCCTTTCCCAGGTTTTACTTTATTTCTTCTGCCGATTTATTGGATATTCTTTCAAATGGCACCAACCCACAGCTGGTAAGACATCTCAATTGCTTTTCCAGTTATAGAAATGTGTTTTGGGTTGAAGGGTTTTTTGGGGGCTGGGTATAATGTGTTAGATGCTCAATGCTCAGAAACTTGCTAGAGAAAGATGACAGTATTATTTCATTGCTACGTGGACAATAAATGTTTCCTTTGAAAAATCATTACACTTTTGAATCAGCACTAGATGGCAGTCTATACCCCCCTTTCCCTTAAAACTCCATTAAGTCGGGTCAGCATATACTATTCACAAAAGGGAAAGGGAAAGGGATTATTTGGGAGGAAGAAAACTGGTACAGCAAGTTTTTTTTTGCTGTGTGTTAGGCATAAAGATTCAACAGCTTGAATGTCCCATGGTGACTGTGATGGTTAAATGTAGCATAACAAAAAGATCCTGGGCCTTTAAGAGTTGAGTAGGAGAGGGCACAGCAGTTTATATGTGGTGAAATGTGCTCTCCTACAGCTATTAGAGGTACAAGGGCCCTCTCCTCTGTTGTACTGATGTGCTTGTTCCTTTCCTGATTGTTGTTAGTCCAGAGTGAAATTATAAATACAGCAATTATTTTGCCAGTCTTTTTGCATTTAGATAGTTTTCTCTTATGGTACATTTTCCCAGGTTAAGTGCTAAGGTTAGGCAAAAATGAAGAATCTATTAAAACTGAAAAAGTCACTGCTAGTATTTATTATCTGATTTTCAAAAACAACAAGCCACTGAACTCAAAAGTCCTTTTAAAGCACGAGAGCAGAATCTTTGGCCATCAATGTATTTTAACTACAGCTTTCATAATTACTTACCATTCTGGCTGGGAATTCTGGAAGCTGTAGATGCAAAATGTTTGGCAGGCCATATATTAACCAAATCTGCCTTAATAGAAGGAACCTATTTATCCTCTGGTAATTCTAACTATTGTCTTATTTTTTCTTCTTCTGTAGCAGTGGTTTCTCTTTTGCATCTACTAATTTCTGTAGTCCCTTTAATTTCTTTTCAGCAGAGACTCTGCTTCTAAGGGTTAGGATGATGTAGCAGTTGGCAAACACCCTTTACACACTCAGGAGAGGCACATGGGGTACTTGTAATGACACACTTAGATATGTTGGCACTCTGAGTGAAGCCATTGCCACAGTTGATTTTGGCCCCATCTACACTGCCATATAATGCCGTTTCTGAATGAAGATTAACTGCATTGAACTGGATTATATGGCAGTGTAAACTCATATAATCCAGTTCAATGCAGTTCAATATGCATTACCTAAGTCTACACTGACCATTCCAATGCAGTTCAAGCTGCATTTTATGGCAGTGTAGATGGTTCTTTCTTTCATATGGCACAGAATTGGTGACAGTGACCTCTGTCCTTGTAATTGCTGGGTGTGAACCTGCTTTCACCGTAATAAAAACTCATGCCAGAAGTCACAGCAAGACTGCCAGAATAAAATTGGCTCTGATTTTTCCTAATGTTAGCAGTGCCCACAGTGTCATCTTTGAGATGAAGGAGTGAAAAAACCCAGTTCTGCCCCAAGTAGGACGAACATTTCCTGAATGGTATTAGAACTCTGAAATATACACATGGTTGGAATCTCAATTTTTTGTATATGTTACAAAATTTTCCCCCATCCATTTCTTTTTTTTAAGAATTGAGACTTTGAGAAAAAGAGGGTGGAAACTGTTGCCTTTTTGATATTATGGGCATCACCTCATCCTGAACCAGCATGGTCAATACAGTTGAGCTTTTGTATTTATGTGTTTGATATTTGTGGATTTGATTGTTCATAGATTTCATTAAAATGTTTTCTGTAGGGATTTGATCATAGATCCATGCTGGCATAACCAGAGTCTTAGAGAGAATACCTCTGTAGGAATCTTTGGGTCCTTCGGTGCCATTCTTCTGTCAACTCCCAGCAGAATTTGACTAGAGAGTCATGCAGGAGAACCTAGAAATTCCTAGAGAGGTTTTCTCTCAGATAAAAATATAGCAATTTTTCACTTTCACTGAGGTCCGTGCTCCTAACTTCAGCAAATGTGGAGGGCTGACTACAGTTAGAGATAAATTGGTTTGGATTACAGTAATACCTGGAAGGCCAGAGATTCCTTCCTGAAGAATGAGGATCATGTGTTATGTTTGTATTTAGCCATTAACTGATCAAGAGAAATGTTCACTCAGGTCAAGCTATGGCTGACAGTTATTTTATGATGATGGAAGGCAGGAGCGGCCCTAGGTTTTCTCAGTATGTAAGCAAACCTAAGGCTGCGCCCCCCCCGAAATTACGCCCCCCACCCCAAACTTACCGGCGGTGGTGGCGACCATTGGGTTTCGCGAGAATACAAAATACTTCCTTTTCCCTCGGCGAGTGACCCAATGGTCGCCCCCGCCACCGCCGCTTCAAGTGCGCCCAGGAAGGGCTGCACCCAAAGCGGTGGCTTCATGGGCCACAATGAAGAACCGGGCCTGATGGAAGGATGGAGTGAAATGTTGCCATCTCTCTTATCCGTTTATTCACCAGTGATATAAAAGCTTAATAGCGTACTTACTTACATCTATCAAGAATCTAAACTTATTTTTTTTTATTCTGATGATTTTTTAAAATTCAGTGTGATGTTAGCTTTATATAATAACTTTGCTTTCTCACATGCACACAGTAAATAAAACAAAGCAAAACGGGAGATTGTTGCATGTTAGCTATTCAGGATTTCACATTTCATCAGTGTTTCAAAGCACAGCAGTAAGGCACAAAAACTCAAAAGAGAAATATTGCCTTGAAAGCATCCCCAGTATAAGAAGGCATTGTTTGAGCTGTGCCTGTTATTCCTCATTTAAAGTGATTTGCTGGAAAATCAAAATAAATGTCAAGTAGCATCAAATATGGATAAATATGGATAAACCTGTGGCCTTTCTATTGTTGTCTTTCCGTTCTTTCTGCCAATTCCAGAAAGAGGATTAAATACACAACAATTTTATCTTGGTGGGCCCAGTATTGAGCTTGCCATGATTTAAGTGCTATTGAAAGCTTTAGGGGACCACTTGGTAGAAAATGAAAATGCTTTATATACATTTTATCAAATAGATGAGGCACACTTTATACATAAAAGAGGGTTTATTTCAGGATTGTGGAGAGTTGGTTCTGTCAGCCCCTGAATGCCAGTTACAGCTGTTGAGCATTTCACAAAATTCAGATCTCTGGAAGAATGGACTTTCACCAAGGACAGTGGACATTTAACATGTGTGTGTCTATGTGCCTTCAAGGACATCTATGGACACACTGATCTCATAAATTCCACAAGGTTTTCTTAGGTGAGGAATACTCAGACATTCTTTGCCGTTTCCTTCAGTGTTCTTTTCTTTGATTCAGAGCTTTGATAACAGCAGAATTTGAAAAATTACTTTTTGACGTCTAGGATATCTAGCTAGCATGGCTGCTGAGAGGTTCTGGGAGTCTACAGTCTACTAAGTAGCTTTTCCAAGCTTGGAACAATATTATAATTACTTGAGAAGATAAGAGCTCTTGTATCCTAACTTTCATTTGTCCTATTTCATTTTTCAGGTTCAGCGTCATCTTTCAAAACTCTTTGACAACATGGCCAAGATGAAATTCCAGGTGGAGTCTGACCAAATTCCAACCAAACTGGGCTTAGGGATGTACAGCAAAGAGGAGGAATATGTTGATTTCAGTGAACCATGTGACTGCAGTGGTCAGGTGAGAAAAACCACATCAGGAAACCAGGCTGCTTTTAGGAATGAGAATCTCCTGCCTCTCTTCACTAAAGAGAAGTAAAAATATATGAAAATAATAGAATTCCAAAAGAAGTGGGGAGGACAATGATTAAACAAGCATAATAGAAAATGTATTACAGTACACTATTTTAAATCCAATTTTATTTTACTTTATAAGATTATAAAAAATTTGGATTTACAAGGCAACATGGGCTGTTTTGATCTGTGCTTGGTAAATATAATTTACAAGGAACCCTGTCTGGCAGATGATCCTAGATGATAAGTGCCTTTTTTGTCTTCTAGGTGGAGAGCTGGCTGAACCGTGTGCTTGACCACATGAGGGCCACAGTAAGACATGAGATGACAGAGGCTATGATGGCTTATGAAGAAAAGGCAAGAGAACAATGGCTTTTTGACTACCCTGCACAGGTACTGCCCATTTTCATTTTCTTCTGAATGAACTGTTGTGTGTTGTGTACTTGTTCCGGAAACAACACGTGTCCTTTAATCATGAGCATCTGCCACATCTGTTACCCATGAGTAGTCTTCCAGGTAATGATCAGAGTATTTGCATTCTGAGAATCAGTGAGGCTTATTAAGAGATGGTGTGATGTTTCATTTTTTGGGAAATGTCTATGGTTGTTAATGCTGTGGCTGTTAATACAGCACTGCAGTTGAGACACCAAGAATAGCCCAAAGGATCATGGTAGAATAGGGAATCCTATGAAAATGTTGGGAAGCAGACCCTTTGTAGTGGCCATAGATAGTAGTTCATAAGCCTTGTTATGGGGCAGAATGGGGAAGAAAAATTTCTTCTGTATTTCAAATCATTCAGAAGTGGGAAAGCAATGGAAAACTGGTAAAAAATTAAGACTGGCAATAAACCCTTGTCTGATAGATTTTAAACATGCTCCCTCCTCTCCCCCTGCAAATGCTGGCTCTGATTTAATGGTTCTTGAATGAGGTCAGTGCTTTAAGAATCAGGTTGCCAATGACTAAATATTATCAGATGGTGCTGCAGCTTAGAGTATTTTGTTTTTAAAAAAGAAAAGAAAAGCTATTTCTTCTAAAAAAATAGAGGTTTAGTGAAAATGAATTTCCCATTTTTTTAATTTATTGAGCAGAGGTTGTTTTTCTAGTCTGGCAATCTAAATTTGATTTAGTTATTGGATACTAAGGGGAAAAATCTAGGTGGTTTTTCAGACCAATCTTTCAAAGCCTGGAAAATATTTCAGCTTTGGAACCGTTTGCATAGCTGTATGATATAGGTCTTTCTGTCTGTTCTCATTTGTAAATAATTATACTGCCTGATGATTTACAACACACTCTGCTGTATTTGTTAACCTCCCCTTTCTATCCTTTGACATTTAAATGCAATAATTCTATATCTTATGCTACTTATGCACATTTTTAATGGCTTCTCATAGATTACCTGACACAGGTAGCCAATGGGGGAATATCCTTGGAATCAGCAATGTCTAAATTTTATTTCATTTTATGTTCCCACAATTTGATCTTTTGTGACCATAACCCAGTGGCAATCATGGTCTTTGAGACATCTTTCATTTTGAGGTAATTGCTATTTATCTTCTAATTTCTAAATTCTTTCTCCTGAAGACTTTTTATTTGATAATTTCCTCTCCCAAGAGGCCATATTCCCATTAAATAAGGAAATATCATTATTGTTGGAGAGGGCATATTGCTAGGTGTTTCAGCATCAATTAGAGAAAACTCCTGAAGTATCTTGGAATATAACATTTTTACACAGTGGAAGAATACGCACGCAGCAGTATATCAATACTAGCTATGCCCGGCCACGCGTTGCTGTGGTGAAGTATAGTGGTATGGGAAATAAAGTATTGAGGAATTGGTGGTAGTTAAGGTAAAGGGTAAACGTTTTCCCCTGACATTAAGTCCAGTCGTGTCTGACTCTGGGGGTTGGTGCTCATCTCCATTTCTAATCTGAAGAGCTGGCGTTGTCCGTAGACTCCTCCAAGGTCATGTGGCATGACTGCATGGAGCGGCATTACCTTCCCGCCGGAGCAGTACCTATCCAACTATTCTCATGTTTTTGAAGTTTAGGGTTGGCAGAAGCTGGGGCTAACAGTGGGGGCTCTCTCCGCTCCCCCAATTCAAACCTGCGACCTTTCAGTCCAGAAGTTCAGCAGCTCAGCGCTTTAACACGCTGCGCCATCAGGGGATATTATTTCCTAAAGGTTGTGAATATACCATATTTTTGATTTTTTTGTCTGTTGGAGGCAAGTATGAATGCTGCAATTAGGGAAAATGATTAGCATGTAATGGACTTGCAGCTTTAAAGCCTAGCTATTTCCTCCCTGAGTGAATTTTTTGTTGGGAGGTGTTAGCTGACCCTGATAGTTTCCTGTCTGGAATTCCCTTGTTTTCAGAGTGGTGTTGTTTGCGATATTTTATGTGCTTCTACTGTCTGTGGCCCTCAGAAAACAGAGGATTTGCCAGACTTTGGTGATGGGAATACTTTGTTAGGAGGTGTTAGCTGGCCCTGATAGTTTCATTTGTGGAATTCCCAATTTCCCTGCTTTTAGAGTGTTGCTTTTTATTTACTGTCCTGGTTTTAGAGATTATATTGTTCTGTATTATTATACCACAGTGATTATTTCATATTACAGTAGATTCTCACTTATCCAACATTCACTTATCCAATGTTCTGGATTATCCAAATGCAGTTGGCCTTTTGGTAGTCAATGTTTTTGTAGTCAGTGTTTTAAATTCATTGTGATTTTGGTGGTAAATTTGTAAATATAGTAATTACTACATAGCATTACTGCGCATGGAAATACTTTTTCTGTCAAATTTGTTGTATAACATGATGTGTTGGTGCTTAATGTGTATAATGATTACCTAATTTGATGTTTAATCGGCTTTTCCTGAATCCCTTCTTATTATGCAACATATTCACTTATCCAATGTTCTGCCGGCCTGTTTATGTTGGATTTATTTATTTCATGTCAAAAGCATTGCATAACAAACAAGTCCAAAAGTGATAAAATAAAGGAATCACAAATACCTAAATAGTTTTAGACCAAAAGCGGGCAACAGCGACTGCATTGTTCGTAGCTTTAAACAACTCCCCCTCCATACATGAGGCAGGGCATTTTGAGCAAGCATACATATGCGGAGTTGTTTGTTCAGCTCCACAGTCACACAAGGTGGAGGATTCCTCCAGGTAGTGCCATCTTGCCAGGTTGTCTTTTGATCTGCCCACTCCGCTTCTGAGTCTGTTCAGGGACTTCCAAGTTGCCCATTCTTGGTTTGCCCCTGGAAGCAGACCCTCATGGGGGGCCATCCAGTTGGAATTGCTTGGTTTAGCTGCCCAGAGGGACACCCTTGCTGTTGCTGGGGGAACATCAAGAGGAGTGGTGGTTGTCATGAAGCCCTTCCTTGATTTGAGTCTGGTGGGAGGAGGCTGATAGTCATGCAGTGGGTGGCTTTCACAATGTTCGACCTTATTTCTCTCACAGTTAGCAGCAACTTCCCGTCGCACGTCAGGAGGGACAATACCAGCTAACTTGTAGAGTTTATCAACAGGTGTAGGTTTATGGCATCCTGTGATTATTCTACATGTTTCGTTCAGTGCTATGTCCACCTGCTTCGCATGGGCAGACTTGTGCCAGACAGGACAGGCATACTCTGCAGTTGAGAAAGACAAGGCCAAGGCTGATGTTCTTATTACTTGTGGGTCTGCACCCCATGCACTGCCAGTCAGTTTCCGCAGGATGTTATTGCGTGCAGCTACTTTGTGCTTGGTGTTCATGCAGTGTTTCCTATATGTTAGTGTTCGATCTAAGGTGACACCAAGATATTTAGGATGGAAACAGTGTTCGAGCTCTTGGCCTACCCAAGTAACTTTCAGTTTCCTGTTGGCTTCACGGTTACGTAGGTGGAAAGCACACACTTGTGTCTTGGCAGGGTTAGGCTTCAGGTGGTTCTCTTTGTAGTAGTTGGATAAGTGAGACTGTACTGTATATTTATAATCTTATATTATCTGCTTAGAACTGGATTATATGAGGCACCTTCTACACAGCTGTCTAAAATGCACACTGAAGTGGATTATATGGCAGTGTGGACTCAAGATAATTCAGTTCAAAGCAGATAATATAAGATTATAAATGGGTTATATAGCTGTGTGGAAGGGCCTTGAGTCTACACTGCCATATAATCCAGTTAAAATCTGATAATCTGTATTTTATAGGAAGTGTGGAAGAGGCCTAGGTGAGGCCTAACTCTGCCTGTCCCCTGGGCTGCGTGGGTTGCTAGGAGACCAAGTGGGCGGAGCTTAGCCTTCTAACTGGCAGAAATTGGAGAAAAACAATTATTCCTCTACCTCTAATTAGGACTTTATTTTTCTTTTCTTTTTTGTTGTATCAACCTAGAGGCATGGATTAGGGTTGTGCTGTAAATTTTCTAGGTTGTGGGGTGTTTAGTTTTGTTGTTTTGTTGGTCGCCGGGATTCCATCACTCTTTTATATGTATAGATAACTGTTAGTAGACAAAGTCTGTGTAGTTTTTCCATGAAAAGGAACTTGAAATCATTTTGTCTTCCATTTTGATTCTTCCTTCAAATGCTAGGAAGAGCCCTGCTTGATCAAGCTAAAAGCCTGTGTAGTGAAGCATTCTGGACTATGGCTTGTATGTGAGAAAAAGTAGATATTATTGTTTTGATTTCAAATATAACATTTCCCCTGCATCTCTCCATGGATATTCTACTGTGAATGAAATACAATAATGCAATCAATAGCTGAGATATTTTAATGATAATATCTTTTGTGTTTTTATATTTATTTGTATTCTGTGTACATATTATCAATGTTATGTTGTTTATATGGTATTTCCTTCTAATTGTAGGATACCTTGACTTGCAGGTCTGGGTAAAATGTGGGAAATAATAATGTGAGTGAATCAAATTAACCCTGGAACCCATGTATTATAGATGACTTTGAGATGGCTGCTGATTTCTCCCCCTTTCCAAGGTGGCACTCACCTGTACCCAGATTTGGTGGACCACAGAGATTGGGATCTCCTTTGCCAGGTTGGAGGAAGGCTATGAGAATGCTATGAAGGAGTACTATAAGAAGCAGGTGACACAGCTGAACACTCTCATCACCATGCTCATTGGCCATCTCTCAAAGGGGGACAGGCAGAAGATCATGACCATCTGTACTATCGATGTACATGCTCGAGACGTGGTGGCCAAGATGATTGCTCAGAAGGTTTGTCACATGACATTAGCATCAGCCTTAATTCGAATTCGGGAGGGTGGGTGAGCTCCCTCTCTCAGCTCTAGCACCCCATGTGGGGACATGAGAGAAGCCTCCCACAAGGATGGTGAAACATCAAAACATCAGGGCATCCCCTGGGCAATTTCCTTGCAGACGGCCAATTCTCTCACACCAGAAGTGACTTGCAGTTTCTCAAGTCGCTCCTGACATACAAAAAAAAGCACCAGCCCTTTGATCATAGTTGTCTTAGACCAATTACAGTCCTCTCTTGGGGAATTTTCTTTGGCTAGGGAGATCTCTCATGTGACATTGCCACTTCCCTGTGTTTTATTTACAAACATAACAGTTCAGGGTTGCTGCAGCATGGAAGACTTGGCAGGGCTATTATTACAACTATGATCAAGATTTACCTTTTTCTCCTTACCCTTACTGATTTTTATATGCATTTTTCTATTATTTTCTTACAGGTGGACAATGCACAGGTGTTCCTTTGGCTGTCACAACTCCGTCATCGCTGGGCAGATGAGGAGAAGCACTGCTATGCAAACATTTGTGATGCCCAGTTCCTTTATTCCTATGAATACCTTGGGAACACACCACGGTTGGTCATCACTCCACTGACAGACAGGTGAGAGCATGGGAAGCTTCACGTGAGATAAGATTTTCCCGCTAATTTTGGGGGAAGTGAAGTTTGTTGATGATGATGATGATGATGACATAGCTTTAGTTTTGTAGTATGTTGGAGCATTTTTTCCTTTTGTCAAAATCTGCTGGTCCTGAGGCATACAGGATTTGTATTATGCCATTGTATATTTTGGGACTTGATCATCTATGTTTTTGGTATCCATGGGGTTCTGGTATCAGCTTCCCAGCAGATACCAAGGGCCTATTTAATTTGGTTTAGTAATTCATGTGCATCATAAAGATGAGTCTTTTTATTCCAAAACATTTCTATCTTTAATACATTTTCAGTTTCTTAAGATCAGGAAGAGAAGCCACTAAGTTGGATATCAAAACAAGGTAGTTTACAAGGTGGGCTTTCTTTCCTCAGAGCCTTAAAGAAGGTCACAATTAGGATTAGGAGACACTCAAAAACTGCTTCCTAATAATGTTCCGTTGTGACATTATGTTTACTGGAAAAAATGTTTCAGATTTCACCTACATTATGGGAAAGAGAACACAGCCAGTACAGCTGGTCTAGCCACAAGGAATCTCAGAGTGTTCCCGGGTGGCTTTCTTTACTGCAGGTTCCTTTGATTCACTTGACCCCTCAATGTCCACAGACTACTCCAGACTTCCATGGTCATTATCCATGTATAAAACATATGTAAGAAAGAAATGCACATTCTAAAAAAAATATCTTTTGCAACTGCCTGGATTATTGGGTTGGATGCTGACTGTGTGTACAACTGACATGACTCCTATTATTCTTTTCTCCCCTCTTTGAATATGGAAGATGCTATATCACCCTCACTCAGTCCTTGCACCTTACTATGAGTGGAGCTCCTGCTGGACCAGCTGGCACAGGGAAGACTGAGACCACCAAAGATCTGGGCCGAGCTCTTGGCATCATGGTGTATGTTTTCAACTGTTCAGAGCAAATGGATTACAAGGTAATGGTACAGATAGAGTTAACTTTCTTATTTTATCTTTTTTTTTTGTAAACATTTTGTTAGCATGTGTACAAGTTGTAACAGTGCATTGGATGTTTATATCATTTATGTATTTAACACACAAGGAAAGGGAACAAACACCAGGAAACAAAGGAAAAGATTATCAGCAAACATTGGGCTAGAAGGATGAAATATTTTGTGGTCAACGAATCCTTGTTTGAACAAAGTCTGTGTTCTTTTATAAAAGATTTTGGAAGTTTGAAGAAGAAGTGCCATAAAGTGCCCTTCCAGAATGCTTTCTGCCCAGGTGGAGGTTGATGCTGCTTAGAATGTTAATTTACATATTCAATAAAGACAAATCAATCCTCTGGAAATGTGTTGTTTCTCACTTGTCCATTATATTGCTTAG
Source organism: Anolis carolinensis (assembly GCF_035594765.1). Taxonomy (NCBI): domain Eukaryota; kingdom Metazoa; phylum Chordata; class Lepidosauria; order Squamata; family Anolidae; genus Anolis; species Anolis carolinensis. The sequence continues at coordinate 145,247,404 of NC_085842.1, read as the reverse complement.
TTGTGTAGGAAAATTAACTTTCCTAAAGGCTGTTTCATAAAAGACAGTTTCTTTTGTTGTTTCTATGTGGAAAAATAAATATAAAGATTTTTCTTGAAATTGTGTTATTTTGATCTGGGGAGGACAGGATATCTAAAACTATACAGAAATTATTGCTGCATTTTGCAGGTGGAGAGGAATTGTGTTTAGGTTTAATTTTGATAAATTGCCCTTGGATATATTCTACATTCTCTCTCTTTTATCTTCTTTTTGGAGGTTAACTCAACTGGGAAACTGCTTTGAAATGAATAGGATTGATTCAAAAATATGGCTATGTTATTTTGATTTAAAGTTGTATTTTCTCATCAAACTGAACTCTTCTGGGTAGATTTCCTCCCCATGGCTTATTTTGCTACCAGTTCCAAATACCAAGACTTTTATTGTTTTTCTTATAGACAATTTCCTGTCACATTTTTTTATTCTGAAAGAGGTGGTTTTTCTACTTCAAAAATGTTTTTGGGACCGCTCTCCCCCCCTCGTGGGAAGTGAGAGTTGTTTTCTGAATCTGACTTCTAACCTTCTTTGACTGTATTGATGCTGCAAGCCCAGACAACTATGTCACCATGGGTTAGCCTCAGGCTTGAGAGATCTGCTTTATTTCTGGATTTTTAAAGTAGGATTTGAGGGTCCATAATCAGGAATCAGGTTCAAATAGAAATAAGGTAAAGAGTGTCTCTGGACATATATTCAGTCCACAAATATTATTTTTTGTGGAAGATCTGATGTCGCAAAAATTTTGTTTCACAAAAATTCACTCTCATTCCTCCCTCACTGTGCCTTTTTGTTTCAGCTGCAAAATTTTGGTGGAGAAGCAGGAAAGACTTTTTGTGAGCCTCGCACACTTCTGACTCATAAGTGAACTTACTGTATTACTTGGTGTTTTAAGAAACACTTTATTGAGCTGCCTAGGTGGATCATCATTCTTTCTCATTTGATCTAGGAAGCAGCTCCAGAGGTTTTTCATCAACATTTTTTTTGGATCAGCATTACCCCAGGCAGCCAGGCAGCAGCTGATCATCACCAATAACCTTTAAATAGATGTGTTGTACGCATGCAATAATAATGTGTGATAGAGACCCTCATTCAGGTTCAGCGCTACTGTAATTTGCTTCTGTCTTCCATTCTACTTACTGCTCTTTGATAAGTGTCTACAGAACTTTCTGTATTGCTTACAAGTTTGGAAATAGATTATGCACTTTTTTACTGAAATGAATTCTGTCGGTAATTTTGACTATTGTGTGTCTCTGTTGCAGTCATGCGGGAACATTTACAAAGGTCTTTCTCAGACTGGTGCTTGGGGCTGTTTTGATGAGTTCAACAGAATCTCTGTAGAGGTTCTGTCAGTGGTAGCTGTACAGGTAAGTAACAGGTGCCCTTTCAAGACAGTAACAAAGGTATATTCTGACAGGATTGTGAGTCCAAAGTATAGTTTACCATGCTCTTTGAGATTTTTATTCTGTTTTTCTAAACTTCTGTTCCTTCCAATTTTCTTTTTCCAAGTACTCGTGTATCCAAAAGTGGATTCAATATAAACATGCACCAGATTAAAATAATAATAATGTCAGGATGTATTGATTCCACAAGTAAGAGAAATTGGCATGTAAATTACAAAGGAGCTGTTCACAGATAGTCCATCAGCCTAAAATAATTGTGAAAGGGTCATTTTGTTCACAGGGTATCAATATTACAGTAAGGCTGCACTGAATTGTTAATAGATAAGGGTTTCTCATGCACTAACTAGCTTCTCACACCTATAGTTGGGGATGGGAACTAGTGAGTTTTGATGCCACTGTCTTTCAGTTTCTCATCTTCAAGTTAGAGGAAATGGAGGGATTTTACTGTAGTTGTTTCTGGTTAGATGTGGAGTGAGTCTAGCCCCAGTTTAGAACATAGGGATGATAAAACAACCTTCTAAATGCTGGAGAAGATAGCATAATCTTTTTTTTTTTAAATAAATTTTTATTGAGTGTTGCAAACATAAAATAGTTAAAAAGTAAAACCACCGTAGTGGATTTTGGGGGAGGGGGGGGGGGAGGGAAGGATTTGCACAATTGTTGCTTTCTGTTTCCTCTGCCAGGCTCTGCTCATTTGAGCTGTCCTTATATTATTTTTGCAATCATAAGCTATGCATCTCTAGTCTTCCTTTGTGGTTCTTCTTTCCTTCCATTCTTTATACATTTCCCTTTTCCTTTTCTGTAATTTCTCAGGTTTATTGTGCAGCCAGATTTGCTTTTTCAGATTTTTTTCCCCATTTTTCTTCTTTAATGGAATTGCTTGTGATTGTGCTTTAGCATCAAATCTCACCCATGCTGGGTGTTTTTTTCCTTTAGCATCTCTAGCCATAGGATTCTGTCCAATATTTTCCTCAGCTTGATAAAATCAGCTTTTATGAAATCCAGGTCTCATGTTTAACTAGACTCTTTGTTGCCCTGTCCCACAATCACAAATTTAATAATTACATGGTCAGTTCCACCTAAAAATACCAACTGCTGTGATTCCAGTGATAAATCCTCCCTGTAGTTTAAAGTCCAAGAGTGCTGCTCTCTTGGTCCTTTTTGATCATTTGCATAGATTTCGGAATAAGTGAATATGTCTGACATATAATGCTATTCCCCTTACTTGTCCATCTCTTAGTTTATCAGACTATCTCCCTCAATTGCTATGTTCCACTTATGGGAGGCATCCCAAAAAGTCTCTGTTATACCCATAAAGTCATATTTACCTTCCTGCACTAGAACCTCAATCTCATATTTTTTGTTTTTGATACTCTTCACATTGGTATATAAACATAGAGAACCTAATTTGTTCACATCTTTTATTTTACTGCAAGTTGCTCCTATTCTTCTCCTTAGCTTTAGAATTCACATTCTTGTGTCCAGAACTTGCCTCTGGACCAGTGGTTCTCAACCTGGGGTCTCTAGATGTTTTTGGCCTTCAACTCCCAGAAATCCTAATAGCTGGTAAACTGGGATTTCTGGGAGTTGTAGGCCAAAAACATCTGGGGACCCCAGGTTGAGAACCACTGCTCTGGACAGAGCTATCACCTAGAGCAGGGGTCCTCAAACTTTTTAAGCCGAGGGCTGGTCCACAATCCTTCAGACTGTGGAGGGGCCCAATTATCATTTGAAAATAAAATACAAACAAATTCCGATGCACATGTCTTATTTGTAGTGCAAAAACAACAAGAACAAGAACAATGAAAGAACAATACATTATTTAAAAATAAAAACAATTTTAACCAACATACATTTATCAGGATTTCAATGGGAAGTGTGATCCTGCTTCTGGCCAATGAGATAGTCAAGTTAATTAAGGTTGTTGTTGTTGTTGTTGTTGTTGTTGTGTGCCTTCAAGTCATTTCAGACTTTGGGCGAGCCTAAGTCTAAAATTTATTTATTATTATTTATTTATTTACTGCATTTATTTACTACATTTGTATCACACCTTTCTCACCCCAAAGGGGACTCAGAGTGGCTTACAAATTATATGTACATACGATATGTTATATTATTAGCATAGCACAATATTAGCATTATATATTACTATACTGAACTATATATTAGAAAGATTGGAGTATCTTCATAATTTTTCTCAGAAATTGTATCTGACCCTAATTTGATAATAGATATTTACTATTGTAATTTTTTAATTTTCTATTTAGGCTTTTAAGAGTAGGTATCTCCCTTCCCTATCTTTGAGATGATCCAGGACACCTATATAATTTTTTTTCTCTTTAAAATTACTGTTCCCCTTAATTTTTTGGTCCCTCTAGCCCAGGGGTCCCCAAACTAAGGCCCGCGGGCCACATGAGGCCCCCTGAGGCCATCTATCCGGCCCGCGGCCTACCCTGGTCGGGAGGGAGGAACAGCCAAGAGGAGGAAGGCTGCTGCTGCTACTGTACTGCTTCTTCTTAAGCGGTGCTGCTTCTTCTGGCTTGGCAGCAGGCGAGCAGAGGAGGGACTTTAGGACCTGCTCGCTCTCCTCCTTTTCCTCGCCTTCCTTCCTCTTCTCCCGAAGCAGCCTCCACCATCGCTTTGGAAGAGAAGGCAGGAGAGGAATAGGAATAGGAGGACAACGATGAGCGGGCCCTCCTCTGCCCGCCGCTTTGGAAGATGAGGAAGAAAGGAGAGGAAAAGGAGAACGGCGAGTGGGCCCCTAAAGTCCCTCCCCCGCCCGCTGCTTCAGTCATCAAGACAAACATTGTTTTGAAGGCTTTCATGGCTGGGATCACTGGGCTGCTGTGAGTTTTCCGGGCTGTCTGGCCATGCTCCAGAAGCATTCTGTCCTGACATTTCACCCACATCTATGGAAGGCATCCTCAGAGGCTCTGAGGATGCCTGCCATAGATGTGGGCGAAATGTCAGTGGAGAATGCTTCTGGAGCATAGCCAGACAGGCTGTAAAACTCACAACAACCTTTCTTAACAATCACTAAACGCCTTCCAATTCAAGAAGAACACAGAATTTCAACCCATATCAGACAGGAATCAACTAGGGGCATTTAGCATGTCAAAAATTGCTATAAAATAATTTAAAATTGGTTGTATAACATAATTATACAATTCTCCTCCCACACTGCAATAGATTAAGAGGAAATTAAAAGTTGAAAATTAATATAAAAACTGCAAGGGAAAATAGGATAAAACAAAATAATATGAAATCAAACTTTTGGGGGAAAGCCACAAAAGCCACAGGCGTCTTTCCCAGACTGGGTTAAACAAAGCTGCTTCTAGTAAGTCAATCCAGGAAATGCAGTATATTGACACAGTGGAGGTGTCCAGGCAAAGGTGATCAACATGGGAAATGGTTATAAACCAAACTATAGATCCCAGTGTTTCATAGGATGGAACCAAGGCAGGTAAAGTGACATCACTCTGCTATAATTACGCAATGCATTTAGCCACTAAGGGCCCTTCCACACAGCCATGTGACCCACAATATCAAGGCAGATAATCAAGGCAGGTTATCTGGGTCCACACTGGCATATAACCCAGTTCAAAGCAAATAATGTGGGATTTTATACAGCTGTGTGGAAGGGGCCTAAGTCACCTTTCTTCACATATTACAGGCCCTTCCACACAGCCCTATATCCCAAAACATCAAGGCAGAAAATCCCACAATATCTGCTTTGAACTGGGTTATCTGAGTCCACACTCAGATAATGTGGGATTTTCTGCCTTGATATTCTGGGATATAGGGCTGTGTGGAAGGGGCCTTTGAAAAAAAGAGAAATACTGAGTTGAGCTTTATCATACATTTAAAATACTATTATTAGTATTTTTTGTTGTTGCTGCTGCTGCTGTTGTAATAGTAGTCATACAGCAGTATTCCTAAAGGAAACACATTGCTAAATTTCTTTGAAGCTGTGAGGTCTGTTGGAAACTAGGCAAGGAAGGTTTATATATCTGTGGAAGGTCCAGGGTGGGAGAAAAAAACTCATCTCTGTTAAAGGCCAATGTGAATGTTTCAATTGACCACCTTGATTAATATTGAAAAGCCTTGCAGCTTCAAGGCCTGGCTGATTCCTGCCTGGGGGATCAAATATGGAACTGGACATTGACCATCTTATTAGCCAAAAGCAGGCTCATGAGATAGGTGTAGTGTGCATATACATTTGTTCGTAGTTTGTTTAAAAAACTGTAGTCCGGCCCTCCAACAGTCTGAGGGACAGTAAACTGGCCCCCAGTTTAAAAAGTTTGGGGCTCTAGCCTCAGCTAATGTTCCCCATAAGTTGGAGTTCAAAAGTGGTTGTTCATTTGATCTAGACTTATGTGTTTCCTGAATACATAAAATATGAACCCCTTCTGCCTTAGCTAATCTCTGTAGTATTTTTTTTTAATTTGAAGCCAGTCCATTTGCATTTAAAGATATCACCTTAATATTAATAATATCTTCCAAGGCACACCTTATTTTGTGTTCATGAAAGTTTTCTTTATCTATGAATATGTGGTTCCCCTCCTCCCCTGTAAGGAGAGACTTTGTATTTGAGAGAAATCTTCGCTGTCTCTCCTTGTGCATCTGACTCCTGCATTCCCGAATTTCACCCCCTGCCTCCGTATACATTCTTTAATGTCTGTCGTGTTAATTGCAATATTTAAGCTTGTACGCCAGCTCACTAGAGGTTTAACCAAGTCTTTCACCACCACATCCTCAGTGATTCCAAATATCTCTAGGTTATACCTTCTCAACCATCTTTTTTTTTGCTTCTTATTTGTTTTCTTAGCCTTCGGCTGGGCTATAAATCTAAAGTTTGGAGAGAGGAGGTTATTGAGGCATCTGTTATCTTAAACGCATGCACAAGGAGTCAGTTTGAATGTGTTTTTTTTCACCATTCTTTTGCCAAAGACTTTCTTCATGATCTTTGTGAGATGCAGCCCATCTGTAACTAATATCCTTGGCCTAAAAGTAAAGACCATGGTCCTGGAAACCAGACTTCTCCCTTCAATGCCATATGTATAGCCAATAATTCACCTAAAATATCTTCCTGTCATTATATGGTCCTCTACCTTCACTGATTAAACTACCACTTGCACCCCCAAATCCTTTACTTTCTGACTCAGGACTTCAAAGTCCAAGGTGATCTGGTCAATAATGCTCTTTACAATGTTAGTGGTGTCCACATGAATAAGGGGAAAAGGTACTGATTGCTTTGGCAAGTTGTCAGCGACATCCCTAATGCAAGTATCAGGGAGACAGCATTCCTCCCAATGTATCTTCTCAGAGTGGCACACCATTCTTTCATTCCTTGAGCAGTAGTAAATGATTATGTTGACTTCTTCCTTGACTTGCGTTGTCCTTTTTCTCCTGTTTGATTATATTCATCACTATTATCTTCAAGATTGTGTAGGAACCAGTTTCTTGGTTGGGTTGGTTTTGAACCCCTTGTGTATGGTCTACTTCTGACAGTGACAGTCCTTTAGGGTGCTTCCCCAGTGAAGTCCTTTTTACTTACCTTGCCAATTTCTTCCTGTTGATTCTGCAGAATCAATTCTTCCTCTGTTTTATCCAGGAAGCTCTCGTGTTCTCTGATGTATACTGAATAGTGTCAATACACTGCTGAAGTGCACTAACCTTCTCTTCCAAGAGAATCAGCAGTTGGACTTGCTGCAAATCTAGTCTGGCAAGTAAATATACATTACTGCCACACTGCAGCAGATGGTTATAGAGCCGTCTGACTCCATGCCTACAGTTGGTTTTCCCCACTTAGAGATTATATTAACACTTTGAAATACAACTATACATACCACTGGCTCAAATCTTGCTTTCTCTCCTAATCTGGCTTTCTTTCCCCTCACAGTGACTTTAGCAAAGGCTCCTAGGACAGAAATGCAGATAAGCTGATTGCAGAGCAATTGCAATCCATATGAGGTTTTTGTACTTGGTGAAGTCATGATCCCATATTGGCTTTTTTAGTGTGATGGAAATTCTTAAGGTAGTCTGCCACTACTACATTTTCTGGATCAAAGTGCATTTTAAGGCAGTAAGTCATGGATCCAAAGTATAAGAGTGAAGATGTGCTGGACTGCTTATTCAATAAGTCTCTATGTCCATAGTGATGATCTGCATGTAATCAAAGCTTGAAATGTTATAAAAATTAACTCTTATCATATTGGCTAATTCCCTGATATATGTATCAGAATCCAGTAGTATTAGAAACACTTATGTGATTCATCAACGAAAAATGGAACTTCTATATATCTATTGCATATACTATAGTCAGCTGCCTGGGCAGGGAAACTGGATTTGTTTCTGCGTCTAACTTCACTCTGTTGAGCTTGTTAGCATGCACAGACCAGGAAATAATTTAGAATATCATTAAGGAGAAGGGAGGTAATCAATGCAGCTATTCTCTATTGGTTTGACTATTCAGGTAAAATAATCAGTGTCACTGTGAATTTATCACCATGGTTTAAATATGTTTGGGAATATAAAAACTATTTGGATGTGCTTCTTTATGAAGCATGAAAATATCTGAATTGTAATTTAAATGTTCCTATTTGAATACAGACGATTAATATTGAGGTTAAGTTTATAATGTTGAAGCTGGTTCTTTCCTCATCTTGGAAAATAGCTCAACTGAAAAAAATCATAACATTAAGCTTTACAAAGGTAATAGCTGATTGCTAAATCCAGGACAAAACAAGAAAGTGTAAAGATACTTAGTAAGTACAAGTATGTTGTCTGAGATGCTTTGCTCTTGCCACTAAACATTCAAGGCATCAGTTCACAAAATCTCACTTAACTCTGAGGTCAATTAAAATGATACCCTTGATAACTAGAATATGTAGATATAATATTGTGGTGTTTTATTTAATAAGGTTTTTCCATGAATATGGAAGGTGGGTATGCCATTACGCATTAAGATAGATGTATGCTGTTGTAAAATATATTGAGACACGTTTTAGATGCCATGAACAATTTGCATTTTTTTTTCTTAGTGTCAATTAATCTTTGCAGCTATCTCAGCCTAGACTCATTTGAAATAGTTCTCGTTTCAATATGACTGCAGCAATGTCAGCAGCTTTCTCATTTCTGCTTCTATGAACTCATGATAGATATTGTTGCTGGATTGCAAAGTGTATGAGAATTTCTTGTGCCAGCAATCAAATCCTGCCAATACTGGTCTAGGATCTTTGGTCTAACATTTTTGTTTCAAATAACCACAAAGGCCATTGCTAGAATCAAAGTTCGGTACACATTAAAGCTGTCTATAGGAACAGCGTCCTACAGGGTAACAACCACACTTAGAACCTTCTCACATTTCTGAGACTGTTTGAGAATGATTTTGAACGGGTACTATCATGTGAAATCTGCCTCATTTTGGGAATCTGTCTTCAAAGCGTCGTAGAAATTGATTATTTGCAGATGGAATTCTAATTACTTTTTTGAAATACTACGGATTCTTCCATTGCTGACACGCCGTTTTTGTGTGTGATAGGAAAATCTGTATACATACCATCAGCAACTATACTTTTTAAAAGGCTGTAGAGTGATGTAGGGGGTGTTTTCAATGGATTGGGAGGAGCCAACCTTCCCTGGTCTGATAAACCAAAGTGCAGTATTTTCAAATAATAATAATAATAATAATAATAATAATAATAATAATAATAATAATAATAATAATCAGGTATAATGAGGAGAATATGGCTCCCATCTCAACACAGTATGCATCCAGTCCTAAAAAAATATGGGATGCATACTAATATAAATGGATCATATCCCAGTGTGATAAGATCCTAACACTGTTCTTCATATTTCTAAGTCATGTTGACTGTATCTTCAGTGATTAATTACACTCTGAATTCATTTAATGTCAGTGCTAAGCTGAAGGTGGTTTACCAAGGCTTAAAGAAATTGATTCACACCTGTTTTGGAAACTATAAGAAGAGAAGACGGTGGCTGGCATAGTTGTGATTTTTTTGTGACACTTGAAAGTTACAAGTCAATATTTGATGACTACACAGATTTTTTTTGCTATTGACACATTTCATGTTGAGCATTTTCCAAAAAGGGATTGAAAAATAAAGTTGCTAGTAATGCGACTACACATATCTATGTAGCTATGAGGCTACACTTGGAATAAAGTGTTTTTTGTTGCTCTGTCTCAAAAAGAATATTATAATTATAGAAAAGCAAAATATTCCAGATGTTGGAGAACTTCTTTGAGGAAACACGAATGTATCTCCTCTCAATTTAGAGCAATTATTTCCAAGTTTTGATCTATTTCAACATAGACACATTACTTGAATTCTAGTGTGTACTACAATTTCCTTTTTATATGTTTAACTTTTAGTTAAATTTACTGGGCTAGTGTGCTGTAATGTTCTTATGAGCATTTCATTTTGTTCCCTCATTTTAGGTGAAAAGTATTCAGGATGCCATAAGAGACAAAAGACAGAATTTTAATTTCCTTGGGGAAGACATTAAATTGGTTCCTTCTGTTGGTATATTCATTACCATGAATCCTGGCTATGCAGGTCGTACAGAGCTGCCTGAGAATTTGAAAGCTCTTTTCAGGTAAAACAGAATTAATTTCTCGTAGATTGTATTATGTTTCTTACTGTAGCTGTAGTATGTGGAAGTGTTTACCTCATTCCTCCCTGAAGTAGTCCTGGTTGGACTTGTTCCCTTTTTTGAGAAGGAAATTTTAGACTATGTTGTAATCTACTAATAAATCATTAATTGGGGCTAGATTTTAATTTTTAGGCTCCATAGCCATTGGTATTGACCACATAGTCCATCACAGGTATCTTTCTTTTGCATTGGTGAGGGCCAGAGAAGTAGCCACAACGTGTTACTTCCAAGTTTTAACCAAGTTATTTTTAGTGTGTGAGTGAATGTGGCCAATCTGGGTCCAGAGTCCATAGGCCAGATAAAGTGCATAAATTTGTGCACTGAGTGTACTCCATCCTGGTCCTAACAATGCACACATGTAGGGATCTCACTTCTCCATGTCTATTTTGCAAAAGCTCCACTGTGAATATTAGGACAGTGTTCCAAATTAGGAAAAAGATCTTTTATGTTAAGGTGTTTTAACTGTGAGGTGCCTCGCCTCACTACGTGACATAATAATAATTTATTATATAGAACTGTTGTAAACCCCAGGAAAGCTATATTGTTCTTTGAATATTTGATCACTATGAGGTTGCAGAGCTGGTGTAAAATATCACTCACTACAGTGGATTAGTAATGGCTTTTCTGTCTTAGTCCAATCTCTGGTGCTGGATATTTCAGTTTGTTTACAATGAATTTTGAATAGAGATCAGCAAATACTTTGCATGACAGGAGACTCTAGGCCCAGCCCAGTCTTTATCTCTTAAAGGTTTTGTGTTTATAACATCCTGGAGCAGATGATACAAAAAACCCTTTATTTCCTGAAGCCTTGGAATGCTGTTGCCAGTGAGAGAAAATATTATGCTGGACAAGATGGAGCAGTTTTCTGAGCTGGGATCAGGCAATGTTTCCTTATTCAATTTGGTTACCTTATTTCTTAGGCCATGTGCAATGGTTGTACCAGACTTTGAACTGATCTGTGAAATCATGCTGGTGGCTGAAGGATTCATAGAAGCCAGGCTGTTAGCTAGGAAGTTCATAACCCTTTATCAGCTGTGCAAAGAACTTCTTTCAAAACAGGCAAGTATATTTCCTTAACTTGTATAATATCACGCAACAGCTCAATGTTAATTCTATGTACTCCTCAAATTATGTATCTCACCTATGTTCCTATTCTTCTCAACAGGCATTTTGAAGTGTCAAATGGGAACTGTTGTTCTCAGTGCTCTTTTTTCTTTTTAGATTAGTAATCCACAAATGAAAAAAATGTTTGGGTTTGGCTAATGCTGGAATTGAGATCTTCCAAGCAAAATTTCACACAATCTTTGTTTGGTTTCAACTCACTTTATCCCCTTCCTTTTGCTCCTTTCAGTTGCTAATTCTGTATTGCCTGTCTATCTGCCTATGAAACTCCCTAAAGTCCTTCCAGAAATAAAAGCTGGTGATCAAAGTAAAAATAAGATGAAGGCTAGTTTCTGCTACTTTGATAACATGCTGAGATCTGCAGATACCAGGCTAAATGAGATGCTTTGTTAAATATGTAGAGTGCAACTGAGGCTATCCTTCCGAGTGGACTGAACTAAGACTACTATAAATGGAGCAGGGAATGTTTAAATAAGGAGTGAGATGGTGTAGGTCTGCAAATCTCATCAGCCCTAGCTGGTATAGACAGTTGTGGGAAATCCTAGTAGCTGTAGTCAAACAACATTTGAGAAGTGCACAATCCCCAACCCAGGATCAAACCTTTTCACTTGTTTTAATTCAATCCCCACTCCAACCCACAGAAGCACATGTATGCACATAGGCACTCCAGGGATGCCAATGGAGAGCTTTGTATCCTATTTTAATCCCTGTGGCAGATGAAGGGGTAAAAATATGTTTGGAGTGTGTGTGTTATGATCCAAATTGTACTTACTTGAAAGGGGAAAAGTAGGTGAGGCTCAGTTGCATTCTGCTCATTTAGTATATTCTAAGGTTTGTACTTAGGTATGCATGAATTGTCTTTTTCCCCTTCCCCATCCAATTAGGACCATTATGACTGGGGTTTACGTGCGATTAAGTCAGTCCTGGTTGTTGCCGGATCCCTCAAGAGGGGAGACCCAGACCGCCCCGAAGACCAGGTCCTGATGCGCTCTCTGCGAGATTTCAATGTCCCGAAGATTGTGACGGATGACATGCCAGTATTCATGGGCCTGATAGGGGACCTCTTTCCTGCTTTGGATGTCCCCAGAAAGCGAGATCTCAGTTTTGAATCTTTTGTAAAGCAAGCTGTGCTGCATCTGAAGCTGCAACCAGAAGACAACTTTGTGCTCAAAGTAAGGCTGGGTTTTCATTCAACCAGCTTTTATATGATTGCTGGAGCTCTGGTGCTTCTTCCGTCATGGAACAAACTCCTCTGTATTCTCTAAAGAAATACACTGGTATTTCTGCCCACTGGTGTTTTCTAGTGTTCCTTGTAGGTAGGGTTTCTTCCCAGACCTGTAGCTTGATTTGTAAGCTTTCATCTTATGAAGAACTGTTCCACACTCCCAATATGGATGATGGGTGGTCCACTGAACTATAGAATCATAGAATCATAGAATCATAGAATAGTAGAGTTGGAAGAGACCTCAAGGGCCATCTAGTCCAACCCCCCGCTAAGAAGCAGGAAATCGCATTCAAAGCACCCCCGACAGATGGCCATCCAGCCTCTGCTTAAAAGCCTCCAAAGAAGGAGCCTCCACCACGGCCCGGGGGAGAGAGTTCCACTGCCGAACAGCCCTCACAGTGAGGAAGTTCTTCCTGATGTTCAGGTGGAATCTCCTTTCCTGTAGTTTGAAGCCATTGTTCCGTGTCCTAGTCTGCAGGGCAGCAGAAAATAAGCTTGCTCCCTCCTCCCTATGACTTCCCCTCACATATTTGTACATGGCTATCATGTCTCCTCTCAGCCTTCTCTTCTGCAGGCTAAACATGCCCAGCTCTTTAAGCCTCTCCTCATAGGGCTTGTTCTCCAGACCCTTAATCATTTTAGTTGCCCTCCTCTGCACGCTTTCCAGCTTATCAGCATCTCTCTTCATCTGCGGTGCCCAAAACTGGACACAGTATTCCAGGTGTGGTCTGACCAAGGCAGAATAGAGGGGGAGCATGACTTCCCTGGATCTAGACGTTATTCCCCTATTGATGCAGGCCAAAATCCCATTGGCTTTTTTAGCTGCCGCATCACATTGTAGGCTCATGTTTAACTTGTTGTCCACGAGGACTCCAAGATCTTTTTCGCACACACTGCTGTCAAGCCAGGCGTCCCCCATTCTGTATCTTTGATTTCCATTTTTTCTGCCGAAGTGAAGTATCTTGCATTTGTCCCTGTTGAACTTCATTTTGTTAGTTTCGGCCCATCTCTCTAGTCTGTCAAGATCGTTTTGAATTCTGCTCCTGTCTTCTGGAGTGTTAGCTATCCCTCCGAGTTTGGTGTCATCTGCAAACTTGATGATCGTGCCTTCTAACCCTTCGTCTAAGTCGTTAATAAAGATGTTGAACAGAACCGGGCCCAGGACGGAGCCCTGCGGCACTCCACTTGTCACTTCTTTCCATGATGAAGACGACGCATTGGTGAGCACCCTTTGGGTTCGTTCGCTTAGCCAATTACAGATCCACCTAACCGTAGTTTTGTCTAGCCCACATTTTACTAGTTTGTTTGCCAGAAGGTCGTGGGGGACTTTGTCGAAGGCCTTACTGAAATCTAGATATGCTACATCCACGGCATTCCCTGTATCGACCCAACTCGTAACTCTATCGAAAAAAGAGATCAGATTAGTCTGGCATGACTTGTTTTTGGTAAATCCGTGTTGACTATTAGCAATGACCGCATTTGTTTCTAAGTGTTTGCAGACCACTTCCTTAATGATCTTTTCCAGAATCTTGCCTGGTATTGATGTGAGGCTGACCGGACGGTAATTGTTTGGGTCGTTCTTTTTTCCCTTCTTGAAGATAGGGACCACATTCGCCCTCCTCCAATCTGCTGGGACTTCTCCTGTTCTCCAAGAACTCTCGAAGATGATTGCCAGTGGTTCTGAAATAACTTCCGCTAGTTCCTTCAATACTCTTGGATGTAGCTGATCTGGCCCTGGGGACTTGAATTCGTTTAGAGTGGCCAGGTGTTCCTGGACAACTTGTTTCCCTATTTGGGGTTGGATTTCCCCCAATCCTTCGTCCATTCCATGTTGCTGAGGTTGAAGATGGCTTTCTTTTTGTGAGAAGACCGAGGCAAAGAAGGCATTAAGCAGTTCTGCCTTTTCCCTATCCCCTGTCACCATCACCCCATCTACTCCTTGCAGTGGCCCTATCGCCTCCTTTTTCTTCCTTTTTCTACCAACATAAGCAAAAAAACCTTTTTTGTTGTTTTTTATGTCCCTGGCAAGCCTGAGCTCATTTTGCGCTTTAGCCTTGCGAACCTTTTCCCTACAGGAGTTGGCTATACGTTTGAATTCTTCTTTGGTGATTTCTCCCCTTTTCCACTTCTTGTGCATGTCACTTTTGAGCTTTAGCTCAGTTAGAAGTTCTTTGGACATCCATTCTGGCTTCTTTGCACTTGTCTTATTTTTCTTCTTTGTTGGCACTGTTTGCATTTGCGCCTTGAGTATTTCACTTTTGAAAAACTCCCATCCATCCTTAACTCCCTTGTTTTTTAATATCGGCGTCCATGGAATGCCGCTCAGTAATTCCTTCATTTTTTGGAAGTCAGCTCTCTTAAAGTCCAGAATGCGTGTTTGACTTGTCTTAGTTTCAGCATTCCTTTGTATTGCAAACTGCAGGAGCACATGGTCACTTGCCCCTAAGGATCCAACCACTTCAACTGTATTGATCAGGTCTTCCACATTTGTTAAGATTAGATCAAGAGTTGCTGATCCCCTTGTTGCCTCTTCTACCTTCTGGACCATAAAATTATCTGCAAGGCAAGTGAGGAATTTCTTGTGAAGTTTATATGTAAATCTGAAATGAATTTACATTTATGGTTCTGTCCTGAAATAGAATACTAAGTTGTTCAATTTTGTTAGCAATATTGTATCCTTTTCTGATTGATTTTTCATTCAGGTTGTGCAGCTAGAAGAACTCCTGGCAGTTCGGCACTCAGTCTTTGTGGTGGGCAGTGCAGGGACAGGGAAGTCTCAAGTTCTGAAATCTCTGAACAAGACTTACCATATCATGAAGCGACGGCCTGTTTGGACAGATCTCAACCCAAAGGCAGTTACCAATGATGAACTCTTTGGCATCATTAACCCAGCTACGAGAGAATGGAAAGATGGTGAGCTTCTTATACCTCAATCCCTACTGCTACCAACACCTTAGTAAAGGATATTCCTTTAACCCGTGTGTAGCCTGAAATTGATCTAACTAGGCTGAAATTAGAGTGTTGTAGGGAGGAGAAAGAGAGCACACATTTATTTATAATTCAAGTTCCTATTAAAATTTGCTATTTACAAATCCTATTTACAATGCTGTCTGATCACATTCTCTCTCATTTTTGAATGTGGGGCTCTTTGATGACACATAATCCCTTAACACAGAGGATTTCTAGATCAACGACCATTAACTCATGTTAATTTTGGTTTTCTGAATTGTCACTGCTTTCACTAGCTTCACATATAGAGTTTTGGGATTCTCCTAATCCCATTTTAGTTTGTTGAGTCTGCATATGTGTTCTACATATTTCCCCACCATATTAATGATATCCTCCTTACATTGTGGGATTTTGATACTACAAGAACCCAACCTTTGACCAGGTGCTTTGTCTAAGAACCTTCTGGAAATTTTGGGCTACTTGTTATTATTCACCTCTCTCCTCTGTCTATTTTGGCCGTCCTATATATTGGCACATATTAGATGTTACATCTTGCCAAGGCTGCATAATTCTGCTGCCTTCGCATTGATCTTGGAGGCAGTTTCACTTGTCTAGGCCAGAGATTTTTAGCCTCTTCAGGCATGTCAGTTGCATTTACTAATCATCTTATTAGCAGATGTGAGTGAAAGAATAGGTCAGGAACATAATTGGCTGAAAGTTGGGTTATGGTCCAAACTCTGAGATGTAATGTGGCTGTCAATTTATGTTACAGTCACATAAGTTGACTATGAAAATGCAGAGGAATCTAGAACACAAACATAGGATTTACTCAATCCCAAATCTAAATGAACAGGTCTTCTTAGAAAAATGATTTCAGTGTACTAAAGAAATACAAAAAAGATATACTGATGAAAGCATACAACACAAGGCTATTTTATTGGTTGTTTCTTCACAAGAATATGAATGTGTTTGCACACTATTGGAACACACTGTAGGACAGAAGCAGCCACACAGTTGTTAATATTCATAAAAATCAGTTATTTAAAGTGAACTAGCAATCAAAAAGCATTTTTCTAGAGAAGAAAGCACATGCAGCATAAAAAGAAGCTCTTTCTGTGAAGATAGTATCCTGTAACAATTCTTAAACTAAAAATATGAACCTTAGATTATGGCTGTACTGCATCTCTGATAAAGATAATGTCAATTTGGGCAAAAAGGGAAAAAGAATAAAGCCACAGTAAAATCCTTTTCAGAATTACATTCTGCCTTTCTCTTTTATTTTGGTTCTAAGATTCTGTTCCTCCTTTTTTGTTTATAATCATACTGAGCAATATTAAATTGTTTGGGATTATTGTTCAGTGAGATTGTTAAATTACATTTACTCATAATTTTTAAAAGAAGATGCATCTATGCATCTCTTGTTGTTTTTGTAATTATGAGATTTCACTAGCTCTGTCTAGTTTTTGTTTTATTGTTTGCATGCAAGCTGAATAAAATCCTTGTAAATTATTAGGCAGAGAGCAGATAGGGTCCTTTGAGGATCCCATTGAGTGCCTTCAATCTCTTTAGGACTGTTCTCATCGATTATGCGAGACCTAGCTAATGTTACACATGAAGGCCCCAAATGGATTGTGCTGGATGGTGATATTGATCCAATGTGGATTGAATCTCTGAATACTGTCATGGATGATAATAAGGTAAGGCACAATTAAACAGATTGCAGGTATTGTGTTCACATGTTGCCGATGAGTTTCAGGCATTTCATGGTGGCTCACTTTGCTCTTTGGGTGCTGAAATTGACCAGACCTATCCCTTTGCAGGTGCTCACACTAGCAAGCAATGAAAGGATCCCCCTCAACCCGACCATGAGGCTGCTGTTTGAGATCAGTCACTTACGGACTGCCACCCCAGCCACTGTCTCCAGAGCAGGTAGACAGCAGGGGAAGGAAAGGGAAGGTGGCATCAGCTCTTTTTCCTTTGTTTAGATCAGGGGTCCCCAAACTAAGGCCCGGGGGCCGGATCCGGCCCTCCAAGGTAATTTACCTGGCCCCCCCGCCCTCATTTATAATATAATATTTTATATCAGTTTTAATAATATAATATATTGTATATACATATAATATTGATAATATTATCATTTTATACAATACAATACTAACAATAATATCATATAATAATATTAATTATATGTTATATATTACATATAATATTACAGTATAGTATAGTTCAATATAGTATAATGCTAATATTGTGCTATGCTAATAATATGATATATTGTATGTACATACAGCTGCTCTGAGTTCCCTTCAACTTGGCCTTCAACTCCCAGAAATCCTAACAACTGGTAAACTGGCTGGGATTTTTGGGAGTCCCAAAACACCTGGGGACCCACAGGTTGATAACCATGGTTTAGATAATTCTCCCTAGATGACTCTTAGTTCATCTATTAGAAAATTTAAGACACTTTGTAAGTGTTAGAACATCCAAAATGAATATGCCTTTCCAACCTGATTTTCTGTATATTGGTACATACGCCTCAATTTTTGCTGTTTTTAAAGATGGTTTTGAATATTTCCTCAATTTGACCACCTGATTAGCACATATCCAAGCTTGCCATTTCTTACCAAGTCCACCTTTGACTGATAATCTGTGGATTGGTAGCTAGGGCAACGTAAGTATAAATATGCTATTGCTGCAATTGTACCTGGGTATTTGTTACCTGTATCATTGTAGATGTGCTGGATTTAACATTGATAGATTTCTAGTTCATGAATTCATATTCTGAATCAAGCAAAAGTGTATAGCAGTCAATCAAAAGATTGAGATTTATGGATAGTATCCAGTTGCATCCATTGCATTTACTAGATGAGGATAGATAGGACAGCATTTTACCAAGAGTATGTCAAGCAGCAATTTTATTGCTGCACAGTGAAGAATTAAATAGTATCAAGTTTTAAGGCTCATACCAGTGATGCAGAAAAGGGCACTAAAACACTTTGTCTCAAGGGTTAGATTTTCCCATAACCAAATAAATTGATTGAATTTTAATTACCTGTAATTTGTATGTGAAAAAATTGGCAACTTTAACTTTGGTATTTTATGTTTCTAGGAATCCTTTATATCAATCCAGCAGACCTGGGGTGGAATCCTCCTGTGAGTAGCTGGATAGACGGCCGAGAAATCCAGTCAGAACGGGCTAATATGACCATCTTGTTTGACAAGTATTTGCCAGTGTGTCTGGACACCCTGAGAACAAGGTACAGTTAAATAGTATGGAATGATCAGCTGACACAATGAAAAGCTCATACTGGCTTGTTTTTCACATGTGTATGCCATTTGAACTTCCACCATGAAAAACACCTATCATCCATGAAAAACAACTATCATCCCAGGATTTAATCCAGGATGTCCATGCAGACCTGGCGTGTATTACAGAGACCTGATTGGACAAAGTGGAGGGAGTTAATCTTACTCAGCTTTGACCTCCAGCTTTGACACAGCTTTCTGTGTGCAGCAGGCTAGACCCAGGGGACTCTTCCAGTTTAGCCCCAAGGGCAACTTCACCTCAGCCTCCCCAGCCTCAGAACCTAGAGAGATCTTCCAGTGGCCTGCCCAAAAGGGGATGCCAAAGTGAACACAGATTATAACTCCCTCTCCAAAACCTACCCATGAGAATCTTAAATCTAAGGCACTACCCTGATTAAGTCCGGTCTGCCTGTATTGGGCAGGCAAACCCCCCTATGTGGAGGGGGCTTACCCTTATAAGGAGAGGTAACATTTCCTCCCTTCTGCCAAAGCAACCAGCATTCATTCATATTATACAGAGGGCAGGAGGATGGTTCACGAAAGACAGGCTGGCAAATGCGGAGGAGGTTGCCTCCCTAATAAATGCTAGCTCCACCCCCTCCCATGTGTCAAGGCCGGCACAGAGCACCTGGCCGCATGCAAAGAATCTGGTCTCTTTCATGTGGTATGCAAAGTTCCCCCCTCCTTGACAAAATTGCAGTGCTGCCTGTTCTTGGGGGTATTGGTGGGCAATATATAAATGAACTTAAACTGTACTATGAGGAAGGGTGAATGCAAGTATTTATTTATTTAAAACATTTATATTCCGCTCTTCTCACCCCAAAGGGGACTCAGGGTGGAGCACAACATATATACGACAAGCATTCCATGCTGGGACATAAAATAATTATAAATATACACAAACATTAAAACATTAAAAACATTAAACATTAAAGCATTAAACATTAAAACCAGTTATATCTACTTTAAAATCAGCTGTTTAAACCAACTCAGGACATCATGCTGGCTCTGGTCAGCAGAGTACGTTTCCTATTATTGCCTCATTGCACTGCCCCAAAGGCTTGGTCCCACAGCCAGGTCTTTACCATCTTTCTAAAGGACGGGAGGGAGGGGGCTGATCTAATCTCACCAGGGAGGGAGTTCCAAAGCCGGGGCGCAATCACTGAGAAAGCCCTGTCTCTCGGCCTCACCAATCGCGCCTGTGACGGTGGCGGGACTGAAAGTATGGCCTCCCCGGAAGATCTTAATCTCCATGGTGGTTCATAGAGGGAGATGCATTCGGACAGGTAAACTGGGCCAGGGCCATTTAGGGCTTTATAGGCCAAAGCCAGCACTTTGAATTGTGCTCCGTAGCTAGCTGGCAGCCAATGGAGCTGACACAACATGGGAGTTGTGTGCTCCCTACACACCACTGCAGGTATTAACTTGGCTGCTTCTCTTTGGACTATTTGAAGCTTCCGAACAGTCTTCAAAGGCAACCCCACATAGAGCACATTGTCATAAGTAAATAATAGCATGTCATTAGAGGCAAGCTCTTTGGCAGAGATAGCTAAAGACTTTGTAAAACTACAATTTCCATAATTCCATAGCACTGTGCCATGGCAGTTGAAGTGGTGTCAAACTCCATTAATTCTAGAATGTAGTTGCACCCTATGTTAAAGAAGGCACCAACATTATCAACTGACAGAGTTTCCTAAAGGCTTCCTTCAGAAAATGGAAAACTTGCATGGTTGAGAAATATGGTTGAGAAAGGCCAATGACCATTACATGAAAACAGATATTGAACAGCAAGACACTTTGGAAAGCTCTTCTCTTATACTCTTTGAAGATGGGAGACAGCATGGGGTAGTGGTTAGTTTGCACTAGAATTCGGGACCTGTGTTCTAGACTGGACTTAGCTTCAAATTGCATTGGATTCACTTGGAGCATTGCTTGTTTTTCAAGTTAGCTGGGAAGATAAAATGGGGAGCTGCTTGTTTTTGGGTGGAAAGATGTAAAAAATAAATACATGCCTTTCCAGTTAAGATTTTTAAAGTACACATAGTATTAATATCACTTCCAGCTATAAATGAGACTTGGGTTTACATATGAGTCAAATAGTAACTGGGATTGGTTTTTTTAAAACTATAGACACAGTGCTGGTTTTCATGCTTGCTGTGTTATAGCCATGAATGGAGTAGGCACAGGGAAGAGGGACAACCTGATACTTTGTATCTGCATTTCATGGATCTCTTAGGATGAGCAGCAGATGGTTTCAAGGCAAATATATTTTGTATCTTCAATAACTATAATTATATTTTTTTCCAGCAAACTGTAAGGCTCTTCTGGCTTTACATGTCTGTAAATGTTGCCTAAGCCCATGTAAAATATGCGATGAAAGGGCTTATTTGATTACTCTGTTATTTGACCACTTCTGAACTCATTGCACGTGTGAGAAATCAGTGCCCCTTAGCAAAGCTTCCATTTCACTTCTTTCAAGAGGATCAAAGTTTTAAAATGGCTCAAACTTATGATTACAGTTATTACTTGGCTGCATGCTGATGGTATTTTATTTCTGTCTGTAGTGGTGGATAAGAAAGATATACACAATGAAAGTTTTAAAGAAATGTTAATGTTCGGAAAGAGGATTTATATGTCTATCTCCTCATATTGTTAAATGGCAGTCATGCTAAATCCAATTAAACTTCATAAGTTTTCAATTCTCCCATTATAGATTTAAGAAGATTATTCCAGTTCCTGAGCAAAGCATGGTTCAGATGTTATGTTACCTCCTTGAATGTCTTCTCACCAGGGAGGCAACTCCTCCAGACTCCCCCAAAGAGCTCTATGAACTTTATTTTGTCTTTGCTGCTGTCTGGGCCTTTGGTGGCGCTTTGTTCCAAGATCAGGTAAAAAGATAAGAGTAATTCCTCCTGCCAACAGTTCTTAAACAGACATATCACAGGAAGACTTCTCAAAACAGAGTTGTGTTTAGATCTATTTAGGTGCAGTCACAGGAAACATCTTTGCAGCAGGTCCCTATTATGCTAGAGCAGTGGTTCCCAAACTTATTTGGCCTACTGCCCCCTTTCCAGAAAAAATATTACTCAATGCCCCCTGGAAAAGGGGGCGTGGTTTAGAGGGGTGGGCATGGCTCCTGTTCAAGAGGGTGGGGCTGAGCCTCTCCCCTAGTCCAAGATGCAGGGCTTGGAGGGGGAGGGGGAGGTGGCCGGGGCCACAAATGGGCTGCCAGGACTGGGATGGGCGGAGTTACGAGCTCTGAGGCAGGGCTGAGCTTCTATCCCTGTCCTGCGGCACCTGTCAGGACACAGGGGGCGGGGCTAGAGGAGGAGGCGGGGCCTCTTCCCAAGTGCCTGATGGGGCTGAACCTCTATACCCTGCCCCCGTGTTCTAACAAGTGCCTCAGGGGAGGTCTACAGAGGCTCTTGGGAAGAGGCCCTGCCCGCACCCCTAGCCCCGCCCTTTAGTCCTAAAAGGAGAGGTACAGAGGCTCAGCCCTGTCTCGGGCTCTTGGAAGAAGGCCCCGCCCCCTTCCCTAACTCCGCACTCTGTGTCCTGACAAACGCCTCAGGAGAGGTATTGATTTTCAGCCCTGTCTCAGGCTCTTGGGAAGAAGCCACGCCCACTCCTCTAGCCCCCCCCCATGTCCTAACAGGTGCCTCAGGGGCTCAGTCCTGTCGCCGGCACTTGGGAAGAGGCCCCGCCCCCATGTCCTAATAGGTGCCATCACTGCTCCCCTGGATCGCTCCAGCACCCCTCAGGGGGCAGTAGCGCCCACTTTGGGAATCACTGTGCTATAGGAACCTAGAAGTAGAAGGCCAGCCTTTTCCAGATGCAGGGTGAGATGGTGTGAGGGTGACTTCAGAGAGTGGTGGGAACATCCTTTTCCCCAAAGCATGAGACTTACTGGGGTCATTCTGTTATACCAGTGTTCTGCAGGATTCCTGGATTAACTATGGATGAGCCTGCTTGTAGTTGGAGTGTCTTAGCTCACTGCTTCTTACACTATGGATCCCAACCTCAAATTGGGTCCCCTTAGCTCAATGCTGGGGTCCTGATTTTTTTCTGAATGCCACCTAAGGACTGTTTTAGAGATTTACATGAATCTGTTATGCAGTGTTTACAATGGGCTCTGCAGAAGATGCTTCAACTGTACTTCATAAAAAGGAAAGTCCACTAGTTTAGCAAAGCTTACAAATGTGTACTTGTTATCAGTAAATATTCAATTTTGCACCTATTTTATATACCTATATACCAGGGGTCATGTAAAAAATGTCTCAGGTCAAAAGGGGCCGCTAATGGAAAATTTTATGAAGTCGTGGTTTAGCTAATTAAGGTCCATCTACACTGCCATATAAAATCCAGATTATCTGCTTTGAACTGGATTATATGGCAGTGTAGACACAAATTATCCAGTTATAATCAGATAACCTGGATCATCTACTTTGATAATCTGGATTATATAACATTGTAGATCCAGCCTTAGATTACTTTGTTACTTCAGTAAAACATGCAGGTTCAGCAAAATGTTCAGGTTTATTTCTCATCTAGCAAACCAGATAAAGTAATTCATTCTTTTGGCTCCTTTACCTGTCCTGCTATGGAAGAAACAGGCTCTCCATTCTAAGTAAACCTGAATTGCAAGGGAACATCCACAAGTGTACTGTGTGTCTAATTGTAAGCCAGGTTTCCAGCTGGATTGTTCCTGTATCTTTGCAATGCACTGTACATAGGGCTACCTTTGTACTAAGTTCAAAAACTTCAGTTAATGCAAAATGTGGTGGCCAGATTGGTTACTAACATCTTTTCACTTTAGCTTTGCAATATACTTCATTCACATTAACTTGCAGTTGCACATGCAAGGCGACAGACCCCCCCCCCCCAACTGTAACACAATGTATGGACACACACAGGTTGAGATAACAAAGGCCACAACTTGTTTATTGGTTACAACTTAATACAGAGTTGACACACATACATGGGTCCTGTTCAGTGTTGCACTACGCTCTCTGTGCCGACGCCCCCTGAATACACAATAGGATCCTTCACCAGAGGGAGCACAAGCCAGAACTGGATCCAGGGCCCATACCAGCCGCCTCGAGGATAGGAGGGTGAGTTGAGCTGAAAGTCAACTGAGCTGAGGGAGCTACGGGGTTTTGCTATATACCTAGCAGGTGGACTGGAATGAAGAGACCTGCAGCAGTCAATCAGATTGAACCAGGAGGTTCACTCTGATTGGCTGGCGATTTCCTGTGTGCTGCCCCCCCCCCCCCCGACTGCAAAGATGGCAGTCGGAAGAGCACCCGCAGCCACAACTTCCCTGCCCAGTGAGTATTTTCAAGAAATACTTGCTTTCTGTTTTAGTCCTTTTCAGGGATCAGAATTTTTCCTTTCTTTTGAATTGTTTGCCTCTGGAACAGATCTCCCATTCTAATAGATACTGGAAAACAGTTTATTTTTCATATCTTTTGATTGGTACCATGACAGAAGGGAAGGAAGAAGGTTTACTTTTCTCTGTTAATGTCAGCATCTAAATTAGTTGTCTTATCCAATTATTTATTTAATCCTGCTTTTCACCTCTCTTATTTAGTCATTAATTTAGTATTTCATGTCATTAATGCAAGCCTGAAGCTCTCTCCTCATTTCTGAATTAATTTCCTCAATTTCTGATGACAGGTCTTAGTGTGTTGATGCTGCTATTTCTTTCCAACTCAATTGTTTTGATTGGGGCTATTTTTTAATGGTGAAAAAACGTCGTTCTTCTGAAAGAGGATACCTTATTTTTTAAATACCTGTGTTAGGTGTCTGTTTCTTAAAATTATTTTTAAAATGCCCTGCTTACTTCCACAGTCTTTGGATTTCTTTATTGACTTCCAGAGTGTGATTACTATTTTATAAATCTCAATTGAATTACAGACAAAGTGCTCATAACTCATTTTTATTTGATTTGATTGACCTTACTCCTGATCTCTTAAGCTCAAAGCCCTTCCTATACTTTACCTCAGGGCTACATTTTCTCTGGGAAGAGGGAATGGTTGGATTTAGTCAGCGTTCATAGAAACCTGAGGAAGAAACAAATAAATTAGGTCCCCGATGCTTAGACGTTCTTCCCTGTTACTCCCAAACATAGTAATGATGCATATGTTCAGCATGTAAAGACAAGGCCCAATTTGTTTCCTTGAATTCTTAGTGTATATTTATTACCCTGAGGGCTGTTCAGTTTTTTTCCTGGTTCCACTTGTTTTATACTACAGTATTTGTAAAGATTTTATTGCATCTACTTTGTTTGTATAGGCTAGGTAGGCTTTTGAGCTTTTCAAAACTTGTGTTTAAGCAGAAAAAATACGTGAAGGGAATTCTAACCTAGTGTATATTTTAAGTATAGTATTCAGTGTTGAGAAGAATGATCACATGAAATGGTAGTGCGTAAATCACAGTCCTTTAGATATTCAGTGAATTATAATTGAATCTGTCCTTAACTTGAGGGGGGGGGTAGTTTTGAGTATGAATGAGTGATTAATTTGAATTCTTTCCTTCTCACTTTCCAATCTGTTTTAGTACAGATTTTGATTGCTAATAGTTCTGGCTTCTTATGTCGCTTTCCCACAATACTAAAAATAGTATATGAGTGGTGTGCAGCTTCAGGACTAAACCCCCTGAAAGCATCTGATCCAGGACAATTCTGCAGTGTTCATTGGGCAACCCAATCAGACAAAATTTCCTTCTACAAAATTTCCCTTGACTGTGAATTCCCACGTTTCTTCCTCTGCGTCTCTGTAAATGTCAGTGCGAAGAATCCAAAGTGCTGTAGTCTGAATAAGAACGAGCAAGGATCTGGTGAAAAATGATCCAATATAAAATCTGTTTATTGCTCACCATAGAAATTGCCCTTAGTCCTGACCTTTTGCTACTGAAATGTCAGAATAAACAATATGAATGTCTTCTTGCTATTGCAGGGTGGTAGGTGGGCAGCAAGGTCCTGCTCTAAAAGGAAGGGATGGAGGTAAGAACATTAAAATCAGCAAGCCTCCATTACTTGAGCAGCTGAAATTTATCACCACTCTGCCTGTGTGGGTTGCTTGAATTCAGTTTAACATTGTTTTCGTGCCAAAAAAAAGAAGCCACTTTCTCTCAGTCATTTCTTCTTTCTATCTGACATTTTCTTACACTTTCTCCTCTTTTTACCATGTGCGAAAGATGATTGCTGAGGCTGCCTGAAAGAGGACTTGGGGCTGAAATTCTTTAGAAAACAATGAAGTCTCTAAAGCTGTGTTAAGCAGTCATTGATTGTTTTAAAAGAAGGAGCAGACATGGTATTTGTGTGAAATTTTTGTGGAATCATAGGAGAGAATTATAGAGTTGGAAAGGGCCCCAAGGGTCATATGTTTGAATTCCTGTTATTTAGGAATAAACATAGAAAGGACTCATAAGAGATAGCTAGCTATCTGTCAGGTATTTTCCTCTACCTCGGCAAAGTACAGGAAGCGTCCTCAAGCCATGAACCAGCTAAGTCCCATATTCCCTGAACAATACAGGAACTTCACTGTGTAATAAAGAGTTCATACACAGATGTTCTTTCATTGCAGTGTGCAGAAAGGCTTTATCTATAGTTGCTTTAGAACAGGGGTTCTCAAACTGTGCTCCGTGGAGCCCTTTGGGCTCCATAAGTGATAGTGAGGGACTCTGCAGTGCCATGATGGTTCCTGCCTCCTCCTCTTTCCTCTTCCTCCTCCTGAGAAATGCATGGAAATTAAATTATTACAAAGGCTGGCTGGCCATCTGTTGGGAGTGCTTTCATTGTGCTTTTCCTGCATAGCAAAAGTGGTTTGGACTGGATGGTCCCTGGGGTCGTCCACTGAAATACTGTTAAGTTTATGTTGGTTAAAATTGTTCTTCATTTTAAATATTGTATTTTTCTTTCTTTCCTTTTTTTGCACTACAAATGATATATTTGCAGTGTGCATAGGAATTTGTTCATGTTTTTTGTCAATTAGTTCACACAGACAGTCTCCATCCATCTGCCACTGGTTCAGCCAGTCTGTCAAATTTTAAAATGCAATGCAGCCCCCGTGTCCAAAAGTTTGCCCATGCCATATATATATATATATATATATATATATATATATATATATATTCACACTCATACACACGCATATATACATACATACATTTCTTGGGGCTCCATGAGAAACGATTGCTTCAGAAAGGGCTCAGCAACTGAAAAAGTTTGAGAACCCCTGCTTTGTATAAGATATATACAAAGTTATTTTTGCAACAGTACAGTTTCTTCTGTCTGAGCTCCTGTGATCCCCATCCAGCAATCCTGCAGCTCTACACTGGGAACATGGGAGGTACCTGCTTTTATACCCTCCTCCATGAGCCACTAACTTAGTCACCTGACTCTGCTAATCTACAGGGTGTCTGGGTCTAGACATGAGTGAATCTGCATTTTGCCATGTGGCCAGGCCTAAAGGCCTCCATACTTGACCATTTTATCCATGACAGTTATTTCAAAACCCTGATACTTATTGCTGTTTATTGGCCTCCAAAGAAGGAGAAATTAATAACCTCCAAGGTAGTTTATTCCAATGTAGAACATCTACCTTTGAGAAATCTTTCCTAATCTTTTAGATGGAAATTCTAATCTAGTAGTTTGAAAACTTTGGTTCCTAATTTGAACCTCTTGAATCTTTGAATTCTTGCCATTTGATGAACCTAAAGAACCCTTGATAGTTTGTGTGTGGTAAGAATAGTCTCCACTCCCCATGCTATCTATGGGAAATGTCTGAGGCTGTTGTAGGTTGATTGTCATCGTTGTGCCCCTTGAAAGGCCCTCACTGTTTACCCCTAGTTAAGTCCTTTTTAGTTAGATTAATATTTTATGTACAGTTTCTTAGGGTCAGTCTAGACAGCCTCTTTGCATTTGAAGCCTCCATCACCCTACCCTTTTTAAGAATCCCCTCAGGGGTGGAGCCTCAGCCAAGGCACTTTTGGCTCTTGGAAGAGTCAACCTTGTTTTGACTGGAAGGTGAAGAGAGAGCACGTCCAGTCGGAGCTGTATTCAAGTCGAGTCGGAGCTGTATTTAAGTCGAGTCGGAGTTAAATTTTGAGACCTTCTTAGAGACAGTTGACACCATACAAGAAAGAGACAATAAGAAGAAATAATGATTCAAGAGCCTCAGTATAGCCAGAACTGTATCTATCTCTCAAAGACTTTAATTTTCCTCATACAGACTTTGTATTAACACCCAGGAAAGGAGAAAGTCTAAAATTCTTGTCAGTTAATACAGTCTTGTTTGATTCAACTATATAGTCTCTGATCTGTTCCCTGCACAGCCAGTTCACCTTCCAAGTAGTTAAGATAGCATGGGGGCAGAACAGTAATTAAAAATAACACTGTTCTTAATGGAAATTGAATAGCCTCAGTGAAATCTCATATCCTCAACTGACTTGCTGTATTGAAAAAGTGTCTGCAACCAATAAATTTGGGGAAAATAATCCATAAAAAATCCAGTGAGAGTTGGAGATTGGGTAGACAGTGATCTTTGGGTCGCTGTGTTTCATTTTATTTATTTATTTATTGCAGTACTTCTATCCCGCCATTCTCACCCAATAAGGGGACTCAGGGCGGCTTACTAATATAAAACACACATATAAACAATTACAATAACATTCCAATTCTGTTTTTTTATTTCCATTACAATATAAATTAATCATATTTTACTAGTTTTAAAATTCTTGTTTTGGAATTTTTATAGATAACATTCTAAATATAATTTTTAGCTTAGGCAATATCTTCATTTTAACCAGTGCGATCCTATCAAACTATGATAGCTTAATTTAATATTCACTTCCTTTCTAAATTTGGTTAAATTATCTCTAAATTCTCTTCTAGTTTTTATTTCTCATTTTTCTAACTGCTTTTCATCCAGGTTTTTTTTTAAGAGGTTCAAGAATGTGAGGGAAATGGGTATGTCCTGAGTGATACCATTGCCCCAGCAGTATTTGGAAGCATTCGAAGGTTCCTACTTCAAATATTTAAATTGAGGGAAGGAGTTAGAGGAAATTTGGCCAGAGAAAAGGGTCCAAGGCTGTATGTGCCCCCAGTCCATTTCTGAAATAACTTTTATACTATGTGGATTCTGTGAAAACATCACAGGTATATGAAAAGCAGAAAGAGGCATATTGCTCTTGCAGTCAGTCTGGGCCTGTTCTACTAACATTATTGTTTGAAAACTAATTTGTCAGTAGTTTGTGCCAACATTATCAATAGGTCTGTTAAAAAAAATGGGGTCCAGCTGCATCAAGATGTTTGTTTTCCATTCTGGGTTAAAGACATATTATATTGAAATGGAAGCTTGCAGTGATAGATAGAGAAAAGCATTGCTATTCATAGCTTGATGTGAGCCTCCTCCTGTCTTTAACCAATCAATTGGATTGTCTAATTGTTTACACAAGATTAATTAAGATCTCACATCAAGCAGATGATTATTTCTTTTTAGGACAAAGGAGTGCTAAGATAAAAATGGAGGAAAATTCAACAAAATGGGGGAGGGAGGAAGCCTGGCACTTAACTGATAAAATCATTCAGATTCCTTGTGATTTGGGTCCTATAATGGATCAGGATGTAATTCTGGGCCCTGCTTGTTTAGTAATAATAGATGCTTTCCTGCTTGGGCAGCCCAAAGATATGGATAAGATCTTTGGATCAATGTAGGTAACCACATGTGCCCTAGATTCTTCCCTTTCTTGACTAAACAGCCAGAGGAGGGCTGAAAAGAGTGATGGGTGTCTTTTTACAGCAAGACAGGGTCTCAACATACTCAACATACCTGGTGAATACTGTTGTAAGACCTCAATTTTGGTCTTTTGTAAGCCATTTTGAATATCCCAGCACTGAGAAAAAGCTGGTTATAAATGAACAATAAAATAACAAATCTGCGCAGTACTAAGCATTAAATCAATGATAAAAGTCTGAGTCAACCACCATTTGGGCAAGTAATTTGATGATAAACAGGCTTATTAGTCTTAAATAATTATTTTCACATTAAAACATCTTTCATTCATGTTTTGATTGGCAGCTTGTTGACTACAGGGTTGAATTCAGTAAATGGTGGGTGACAGAGTTCAAGACCATCAAGTTTCCTTCCCAAGGAACAGTCTTTGATTTTTACATTGATCCTGAAACAAAGAAATTTGAACTTTGGTCCAAACTCATCCCCAAATTTGAGTTTGATCCAGAAATGCCATTGCAGGTAAGTGATTATGCTTGTAGGCAAAATATAAGATTAGAAAGATGTCAGGTAGGAGTGTATCAACATATCGCTTAAGTTAAGTTATTTTGAGTTTATTATTACCAAAGTGAGAAAGCAACTCATAGAAATCCCAGTCTGCTTACCAGCTGTTAGGAATTGTGTGAGCTGAAGTCCAAAAATATCTGGAAGATCAAAGGTTGGGAACCACTAGTCTAGTTCTTCTAGTTGGTTCTATGGTCAACTTTCACCAGAAATTGACCAAATGTTATGATTGAGGACCTAGAGATGCTTAGAGCCCATCCAGATAGGGCCTGAAGCACACAAGCTTGCACACTTTTACCAGACGCCTCCAGTAAAAGTGAATTAATTTGGGACAAAGCAGGAAAACCCTGCTCTGTCCTGAACAAATTAGTTACTTGATTAGACCTGAGTCTTCCTGAAAGACCGGGTTTAATCCAATATGGGCCCTGTGTGGACTGCCCTCTCGGAAGTCCTGGGACTTCTGAGGGGGGTCCACATGGCCCTTTCACGTTTTCCAGGCAGAATCAGTCCAGAAAAGCAAGAGGGCTGTAACCCCCTCCCCAAAACCCCTTAAAAAAATAACTTACCTGGCCATCATTATCCTGGTCCTGGAGCTCTCCTGGTGCATAGAAATGACACGCCAGTAGAAGGTGGGGGGGGGGGGGAGCATCAGGAGGACTCAGGCACCAGAGTAATGGCGGCTGGGTAAATTATTTTCTTTTAAAAGGGTTTTTTATGGGGTTTTGGGAAAGGTGTCTGGGTATTTTCCTGGAAGGTTCCGGGAGCACATCTAGACACCCAGCATCAAAGTGTGGGCTTTTGGGTCGGTGTGGGGACAAAAGGCCGCCCCAACCCAGATTTTTTAAACCTGGGTCGGTGCAGACTTTTTCCCTGTCTGAAACTGGCCTTAGAGTGAGGTTATTAAAAAGACCATATTAATCAAATCAAGGTTTATAGATTTTATCAAATAATGCCACATAGAAGATCCAAATATTCCATAATCCAGTTTGAGGCTTTCTTTCTGTTCCAGTGAGAAGGCTGCTCCTGGTCATTAGCTTCATTATATAATAATAATATAAAAAGATGTAGGGAAAGGAAGAATTGGTTCATACATTACTCCCTAAAGGAGTGTGTGTGTGTGTGTGTGTGTGTGTGTGTGTGTAGGACTAGCTGGGAATTTGGAATTGGCTCTGGTAGGTAAAGGTAATACAAAGGAAGGCTAGTGCTGTATTTTTTAAAAATCTGTGGTACTTCTCCTCTTCTCTACTTTTTTTTCAATCTTGACAGTCCATTGTGGCATCCTGAACATATTGTTGCATCATCTGACTTAGAAATTATTTAAATTTTTCAGAGTCTGGGTAGTCATCAGGGCAATGTAAGCATTCAGTTATTTTGATGTTGTCTGATATACACCACAAACTTTTATTGCTGTCTAGGGTCAGGGATTATTAAAGTTACAAAATAGGTTCACAGAGGCAAAGTATTTGAAAACCATTGTATCTCTCAGCTGCTTTTTCCCACGGCCCAAGAGACACTTTTCAAAGCATGTTCATACATGACCTCTGCTTACACCTAACAAGATATTTTTATATCCAAGGGCAACTGGGCTCATGAACTATGATGCTTGTGCTTGAGATCTTTTGGTTGATTCAAGTCAATGACAATTCTCAGGCGAGTGACACGAAAGATTATAGTAGCTGGCATCGTTCAGTGAAGAAGAAAGCAGGATTGAGATAGTTCTGTGAGCTCTGCAGCTTGGAGCTACTTAATTACTAGTGCCTTGGAGTATTTTTACTAATCAGTCAAACTTTGAAGGCATTTCCCCAAAACTTGCCATGTCCCAATGTAATAATATGTTCATCTACATGTGCACAGCTACGTCTAGCTGTACTCTACAAGATGTATACAACTATGGCCATTGGTTTATTTACTTCATTGCAGCTTTTAAAAAAAGTTAAGTTAGTAGAAATAACACAGTGTTTTGCTGAAAACCATCAGTTACTGTTAAGTGTCAGCACAATGAATGGTGGTCTGAAAGACACATTTTGGCAGATGCCATATTGTACCACTTGCTGATAACACATTTCTGGCTTGCCCTGCCTTGTTGTTTAGGAGCTCAGTCTAAATGCCATTAATCTCTTCAGGCATGCCTGGTACATACCAGTGAAACCATCCGTGTGCGCTACTTTATGGATCGGCTTCTGGAGAGACGCAGACCAGTCATGCTCGTAGGAAATGCCGGCTCAGGAAAGTCCGTGATTGTTGGTGACAAGCTATCCTTGCTGGATTCAGAAGAGTACCTGGTGAAGAATGTTCCCTTTAATTATTACACCACGTCTGCTATGCTGCAGGGTAAGTCAGCATGCAAGGCAGCAAGTTAGTTATTAAAGTAAATCAGTTGTTTAAAAGAAACATTCCATTTTGATTACCATTTTTTTAATGCTAAGCATGGCAGAATGTTAGTACTAAAATGTTGTTGTTAAGGATAATAGAATTATAAAGGTTGGAAGGGGACCATCTAGTCCAACCTGCTGCCATGCTTCAATTGCAGTCCTGACAGATGGCCATTTATGTCTTTGTTTTTTAAAAAAACTTCCTGAGAAAGAGATTCCAGCCCCTTCTACACTGTCATATGAATCAGATTATAAAAGCAGATAATCCACATTATCTGCTTTGAACTGGATTATCTGAGTCAACATTACCATATAATCCACTTCAAAGCAGATTATCTGGATTTTATATGGCAGTGTAGAAGGGACCAGCGGCAGCATCTCCTATTGTTGAAAAGCTCTTGTCATCAGGAAGTTCTTCCAAATCTTTAGGTGGAATCTCTTTTCTGTAGTTAGTTGTTTCTATTTGTTTTTATTTTCCTTAAATACATTTAACACATGGAACTGGTTTATTACAGCATAGAGAAAATAGAACCCTTTCTTAAGTGGAAGGGTAATCTAAATGTAAAGGAAATTCTGGAAACATATTCTCAGCAAAGTCAAAGAAAACCTAAGAATAGATTGTAACTGCAATTGTAATTGAAGAAAGGTTTTCTTCAATCTTAGGAGCAAAAAATGTGCTAGAGAATTAGTTAGGGATATCTGAATACCTGTGGAGTAAGCTATAAGGCACGATAACGATCAATTGTATAGTTTTGTTTAAAAAGTGGACAAGATAAATATGTTGGAAGTTAAGAGTCTTTGATAACTGTCACATAGTCAGGATATGGAGCTCATTAGCAATAATGTTCTGAAGAGAAAAGATTGCTTCATCAATGCAGGAGGACCTCTGTATCTGTGGATCCTGCATTCACGAATTCAACTGTCCATGGCTTGAAAATATTAGGGGAAAAAACAATCCAAAAAGCAAATCTTTATTTTGTCATTTTATAATAGGGGCACCATTTTGCTATGTCATTTTATGTAATGGCTTGGGCATCTACAGATTTTGGTAACCACAGTGGATACCAAGGGTCCATATTACTTCATTGTTTAATGTGTTGTTGAAGGCTTTTCTGGCCGGAATCACTGGGCTTACTACACTGTTGTTTGCTGTCAAGTTGACGTTGCCTTATGACAAATCTATGAATGGGAGAGCAGCAAGAGTTCTGGTCATCAAATGTTCTGAAGGTTTGCAAACCCAGGACCACGGCTTTATCACTTGTATTTTCCTGCATTTTAGAGGTTTGGATTGGATGGCCCTTGTGCTCTCTTCCAACTCTGATTCTGTCATCTATCTATCTGTATCATGGTCCCTCTCTCTTTTTACTGCCTTCCACTTTGCCCAGCATTATCATCTTTTCTGCTTTGCCTTATACAAAGCATACTGTTTTCAACAGTAGCTGAAGGCCACACTGAATCATTAAACAGAGGAAATAAGTTACTGAGCCTTTATACTTTTGAAAACATCCTATGAACTTGAAGTAGAGACCGCGTCAATTTAGAAGGTCTACCCGGACCGGGAAAGACCTTGCGGACCCACCAAAGAGGGAACGCGTCCTGGCATGCCGAGGAAGCCGGTTCACGGGATGACCTGAGACCGAAAGAAGACTCTGCCAGGTGAAGGAAAGATCCACCAAGATGATTTATTGCGATTCAGCTGAAGGGATGCGTTAGCCGCGATAGTTCGTCAAGCTAAGCATGTTGTTACAGAGAAATAAAGCCATATTTATACAATTTTCAAAGTGAAGCCTCTTCAAATTTCCCGCCCTCTTCCTCCCGCCCACTGGCCGCTGATTGGCCGGCGTGTCCCAGCTGGGAGGAGGCTAGGTCTCCCGCCTCGCTCCAGGAATCAATCACGGGCTTTCTTCGTCTCCGTGGCAGCGAATCAGGAGGTAGCGAGGCGGGACAGGGAGAGACAATGTCTTGATGAATGAATCATGTGTAATCGGACTGTCAAATCGACCCCCCGAGGCATTTGCCTACAAGGGGAGTCTAGAGTTATTGTCTTTTTGGATGAGACATTGATAGGATTATGTCCGGCTTTTCCTGTCTTCAACAGTTCCTTGATTACCTTCAGTGTGAGACTGGGGTGGACGTGTGATATAGAAAAGAGGTTTATTGTTGTGGGGATAATAAAGCTTTCCTAAGGCTCTTTTGGGTCCCCAAAGCAAAATGACTAAGTCTTCCATGTGGAAATCCTCGCTGATGGACCAGCTCCGAGATCAGGAGGATTCCTTTGTCCTGTCCCATGCAAATCTACTTTGGGATTAACTTTGTATGATAAGCTGATTGCTCCCTTTCAATCGGCGGGGTGCTTCCTTCCAGGAAGGAAAAAAAAAAAAGAGAAGCTGGAAAGGTCAGGGCGAGGTTGGGCACAAGGAAAAGAGATAATAGAATTTAGAAATATAGAGAATCATATTCTAGCCATTTCACCCCAAAATTACCGAAAAAAGTACTAAATATTAACATTTATAGCTTATTTTCCATTCCTACGCTAATAGCGCAAGGCAGAAGGCTGTTTACGCAAAGAACGCAGTTTGACAATCAGCTGATGATCAGAGAAAAAACGGTCAAAAATGATCTCCGATGGTTGTATTTTAAAGATTAGGCGATTCTAGCCATAAATATGAAAAGGGGTGATTCTCGGTGCAAAATTGAGTGAGTTATGAATGAAAGTGTATGCTGGGGGTAGGCAATTCGGCAGTATCGCGGTTCGTCTGAGGACAGGGAGGGAATTCAGATTCCCTCCAGTTTCAAAGGGAAGGGAAAACCCGGGTTTCTCTGTAATAAAATATATGTAAAGGGGAAATATATGAGTTTGGGGGTCTTCCAGGGAACCCATGGACCAAGTTACATTTGGCTAAACAGTTAATAAAGAATTGATTCCAATATTTCATAAACATATAAGCATACAGTTCATATAAAGGGGGGAAATGAGAGAAATTAGGGCATTAAGACATAGTGGAAAATCCGGATCTCTTGGCAGCAGGCTGGCAGTCTCCATAAGGTAAGAAGGAGGGTGAATCCCAGGCAAAGTCCGGTTCTGCGGGGGCCCCCGGAGCTGGCCCTTGGTCCTTGGGAGACTATAGCTTTCCTCCCAAGTCGTGGTGTCATTCCAGGGATATCCAGAGGAACAGCCACAGAGGCTCCTGGCTTGGCGAGGGGGGGCGATGGCGGCAGCGGACTTCCACCGTTCAGCTGTTTTTGTCTCTTTAAATTTGGCTCTTAAAACAAAAGGTTATTTTCTGAGCACAGGAGCCCTTGGCGCAAAAAGTGAGATAGCAGTTAGTGTTAGGATTTAGTCAGGAAGAATATGCCACCTAAACAGAGCGTTTTGGCGGACCCGCAGTTACGGGGGGTTATTGAGGTTTCCGTATCTGCAGTTTCGAGAAACATGGTTCTGATCCCCCCAGGTTGCCTGTGGAGGCCCCCTGGGTTGGCCAGTGGCTTCCCACGGCCCCAAAAGGTAGTTAATAAGGTTTTATTGTTATTTTTTGGAAGAAAAAGGACACAGTGTATCAGAAGGCAGGAATAAAATTGCAAGTTAGGAAACATTTTATTAGGGGATTTGTTACAAGGTTGGGGTTAGGAAAGAGATCAGAAGAAGCATTAGAGATGAGTGGCTGCAGACTGGATCACGTTCCCACCCCATTCCGTCCAATTGTGGGTCTTGGGACCTGTGGAACTGCCTGCAGCAGGTCAGATCAATTTGAAGGCAGGGGTCTGCTGAGTTCTCGATGACAAATTGTCCTGCCAATGTGTTGATTTCCACCAGCAGTGCATCTCACACTGATTCATGTCATTGCAATTTTGCCCTCAGTAAGATGCAATTTTCTCATTGTTTAATCATTCACAATTAGAAATTCCAATGTGTTTAAAACGGTCTGAAAAGAATTGTGTGTGCAAACTGCTGTGCACAAATTGACTTTTCATGAGGTAAGTAAGGTATTTCTGTGGTTTGACTTTTTCATTTCAGTGTTTGATTTTAGCCTCAAATATTGAGATCTTTAAAAAGCTTTTTGGAGCTGTAATTGAACATGCTATTTAAATATTTGAACATAAAAGCTGGCATATATGGAAACAGGCATTCTGGTAATTTAGAAGTTTTGCAGCAACAAAATAAATAGTTCTAGCTAGAAAGAGCTGGTGATGGAAACTGCTTCAGGCAAATTTTCATTTCCTACAGCTTCTTCATCCCATAATAATCTCAACTGGAAACATGGTCACAATTTAATAAGGACCATACATAAAGAATGAAACTTGAGATAGAATATTTCATATGTGAAATGCCCTGAGGTGACTGTACATTAATACCCGCATGTCCATTGTTTCAGTACTGATGTTGCTACAGTCTGTTTTTTTATCCTTGGGGCATGTTTCTGGCCTTTTGGGCATCCAGGAGAGTTAGGAGTTTTCGATCTTAAGGTTTGGAGGGCCTGGAACTTTTTCAGATTCTAGGAACCTGTATTTATGTTGTCTTCTGGATTGTTAGCTAATGGAAGTCCTTAATTCAAATACGTTTTGTCTCTCCCAGTTAAGATATTACATTCTCTTTGGGGAACGTGAACGAGATGTGAATGTACCCGAGACCAAAGTTGATCTCAATCCCCCCCCCCCCCCCCCCCCACACACACACACAATATATATATGTATGACACATGTATGATTCAGACAGAGGCCCACTTTCATCTACAGCTATTGAGATGTGAATGTACCCTAGACCAAAGTTGATCTCACCCCCCCCCCCCCCCACACACAATATATATATGTATGACATATGTATGATCCAGACATACTTTGGTTTTAAGCGTAGCCTTTTACCCTCATGGGTAGTAAAGGAAGGATATTGATTACAGTTATTAAAACAGCTGCAATTTTTCTTGAAAGAGAATGGTGTTTATGAGAATTCAGCATAAGCTCAAACCCACTGGTGTTGTCTGACCTGGGGAGAAGATATGTCCACTATACATTTACACACCAGCCATTTCTTGAAGCGGAGAGCTATAGATACACATCAGCAAGTTTTTCATATTTACTTGGACTGTGAGCTATGGCTAGAGGCTAAGGCAGAGAATTTGAGTCACTTATCTAAATTGTGGATATATTTGAGAATGGGCTTTAGGTCTGGTTGCTGATGTGTGCTAGTTATGACATATACTTCCTACACTTTGATTTATGTTGTTTATTTTTTAGATTTATTTCATTTTGCAGTTTATCATTCTACATCTCCTTCTAATGAGTGTTTTTTCACCCATATATATGTACACTCAAACCAAACCAATAAAGGCCTGTCAGGAGAACTTCAGAAACATTCTTTGCTTGTTTGACCTCATGCCTGCCAACTTCACTACTTTCTCAGAGCATGGAAAACCTGATCTGTAGGAGGAAGGAATTGCATTCCACACATCATATTGGTCCATTCTTGTGTTACATGGCAGAAGAAACATTATTCACACCAGACCTGCTCTGATTTCCTGGTGGCTTCTTCTGCTTCCTGTAGATTGGCACAGAGACATACTGGAAAAGTAATAGAATTGATATGTGTGGTCTTTCCTTCAGAAAACAGTAAGGAAATAACTCTGCAGACTGGATATAACCCTGAGGCAATTTCTTTTAGCCCTCGGCTGTCCTCTCTACCATTGGTCACGCAGAAATTGGGGAAGTGGCAAAGTGAAAGTGAAACTGCAGTAATGCAGGCCAAAATGAAGCTGAGCTGAGAAGATAAGGCTGGTCTGTTACAGGAAGCTCTCTGAAGTTCATAGCAGTTGACTACGTTGTCTCTGAAAGCTTTCCACTGGTGAGGCATCATTCCAGGCTCCAATCTGGCCTGTGGCTGTTGAAAGGCTTTTTGACTTAGGATCTCATCACATTTGACTTTTTTTGACTTAGGATCTCATCACATTAGCAAATTTCAGCATCCTAGGACATACTAGGAGGATGGAGCCTGCCAGAGCCCATCACACGATGGCTACTTCTGGTGGGGTCTTGTGCTTCCAGTGTCCTGCTAGCATCCTAGGATGTTGCTCAGAAAACATGGGAGGCTTCCCATGTTCTCATAGACAAGATTGGGGTGAGCGTGGGGGGAAGCCCCATGGGATGGGTAAAGGGGCGATGTGGGTGATGCGAGGGTTTCCCCCGCAGCCCACCAGATTTGCCACACTGCCAAGTGAATCCACCCCACTTTCGTCCACTCTTTGAAGCTCATTGCGATGAGGTCTTTAACTGTATTCAGACAGGTAGGTAGTACAGTAGAGTTCCGGTTATTTGACACAAACGGGTGGGCCGAATGTCGAATAACCGGAACTGACAGATAATAGGGAGGCCCTATTATTCCTCCCGGCAAACTGGTTTAGGGACGCGCACCGTGCACGGTGCTGCCTAGCAACGCGCTTGGGGCGTCTCCCAAGGGGCAAGCACTTGGCTTAGGGAAGCGCCCGGTGCGAGCTCCTGCCTAGCAACGTGCATGGGGTGCCTCCAAAGGCCTGGCACATCAGATAATACAGATGGTCGGATAACTGGAAATCTGTTAACCGGAACTCTACTGTAAATAGGTATGGTGGAAATGGTGTCAAATGGAGTAGCTGTCACCTTGGGCAGGTGGCACTTCATTTGTCTGTGTGGCTGCACTCTCAAAAGAAGCACCTTTCAAAGGGGCAACACGTGGGGAAGTGGAGCATCACCCATCCATATGGCTGTACTTTTAAAGGATGAAAGAAGAATCACTCAGACGGGTGCTTCCTTTGAGGATGCTTCACCAGCTTGTGTGGCTGCGCCCTCATAAAGTGGGTGGGAAGTGCAATGATTATGTGATGAAACAAAGTATTTTAATCCCAGCCTTCATAATTCATACGTTTCATAGTAGTGTGGCGACCAAAATGTTGTTAACTGCCAATATTCACATTGAAAATGGCAGTGTATTTCTTTGATTTCAAAATGCACCTTAGGGAAAGTCTGCAGAGAAACGGCAATACAGTAGAGTCTCACTTATCCAACACTCGCTTATCCAACGTTCTGGATTATCCAACGCATTTTTGTAGTCAATGTTTTCAATATATCATGATATTTTTGTGCGAAATTCTTAAATACAGTAATTACTACGTAGCATTACTGCATATTGAACTACTTTTTCTGCCAAATTTGTTGTATAACATGATGTTTTGGTGCTTAATTTGTAAAATCATAACCTAATTTGATGTTTAATAGGCTTCTCCTTATTATCCAACATATTCCCTTATCCAACGATCTGCCAGCCCGTTTATGTTGGATAAATGAGACTCTACTGTATTATAGTTGGGCACAATTTCATTAATCTAGAAGAAAACATAATTTGCAAAACATAATTTGAACACACAGGCATAGACAGATAATAGAAATGTGTGTTTGAATTATGTTGCTAATTTTTTAAAAAGTCACAGATTGGATTTAATATAGGCTTGATATTGAGTTAGTCAAATTGGAGAAAATCATACAACCTTTTGAGGTCTTATAGGAATTGTCCATCTAGTTCAGGTATTCTTGTAGTGACTGATATCGGCTCTCTAGTTTTTAAAGGCAGCAGTCCTGCTGGTCCCCTGCTATCTGATCCATTTTGTGCTGGGCTTTAGCACAGCTGGTAAATCACCAGCAGTAATAAGATCTACCAACCAAAAGTTGGCCAGTTCGAAGCCTGGTTGGGATGAGCACCCGGCTGTCAAGCCCAGCTCATTGTTTACCTAAGTAGATTGATAACAGTTTAGAGCTGTAAGTAGAGAAATTAGGTACTGTTAATTAAGCGGCGGGGGGGGGGGGGGGGGAGGTATTTTACAACACCATAAAAGAAAAAGATCAGAAATGCCAGTGACCAAAAGGAAGGAGGAAGTTCTGATGGCTCTTTGTCATAGAGAATGGAGCAACAGCATCCCTGTGGCTGAATCCGATCACAACTCCCAAGGCATCGAAGCTGGACCTTGACACAACATACCTCCTTTCTGTCTGTTCTGTCTGTCTGTCCAAAAGGCATTGAATGTTTGCTGTGTATGTGTACTGTGATCCGACCTGAGTCCCTTGGAGAGATAGGGTGGAATATAAATAAATATTATTATTATTATTTTTAAATAAACGAAAAACCATGGAATGAACCTGGGTCTTCCTGTCACGTACAACACCAATGCGCTGCAATCTCCCTTTTCTGCCACTTCTCTATGTAAAATAGCCTTCTTCTGAAGTTTTTGTGCTGAGCTTTGAAATGTTACTTTAGACCATAGCTCCCTATCCCCAGCCTCATTTAAGTGATTGGGGCATTTCCATATACAAAAGATTTGTATCTGCAAGCAAATATTAATGAGCAAGTACAAATATGTAACATCACACTGAAAATATTATGAGATGCTTCATGTGACCTGGAAGAGCCTTGCGTTTGTTTCTTTAACATGTTTATATTTCCCTTCATGGTCATGCAGTTTAATAGATTTTCTGATGCAATTAGTTTTAAAACATAATGTGCTAAATCCTGGAAAAGATTCTCCAAAAGGCCATTGAGCATTCTAAATCCCATTTCAAGCTAGAGAGCTTTGCACAAGGTTTCTCCATGTGGCAAATCTGCCCCCTGAGAATGCTACAGAAATGGGTGTCTCCAGCTCTGAGGCCTCGGGGAAGCATGACAGACGCTTAATAACCTTAAAACGCTGTGGTTGTTTATTCCAGTATAATTGGGATGTATGTATTTGTGGTTTTGGATATTATTGTGAGTGACATTCTCAGATTAAAATGCTGCTTTTATGAACAAGTTATCATTTGATGTCTTAGTAAT